>NW_017731411.1:85974-101632 GCF_001890085.2 Hipposideros armiger
ACACACACACACACACACACACACACACACACACTCCAGATCTGGAGTCTTGGTGATTGAAGTGACCATAGACTCCTCACTCATGTAGATGTGGGAGAAGTTGTTCTATAGGTTTGACAATCACCATGATCGTCTGTGCTGGTAAAAGTGATAGATTAACACATAACTAGCAAGTTAAGTCTCAGTTTTTTCATCAGCCGAATGAGATTAATAAAATGTACTTTAAAGAACTTTAAAAATTGAAGATAGTGGATAGTGAGGGCCTGGTTGAGAGCTTGATATATTGTAAGATATAAATGTCATATTATGAAGCTGATGTACTTCATGTTTTCTAGAAAATGGAGAGTCAGAGAATAAGAATTTATTAGTGTTGACCCAACATTCTCTTCAAGTCACTAGATGTGAGTCACTAGAAATGTACTCTGCATTTAAACATGGGTAGTGTCCATACTTCAATTTAACAAAATGGCCCAAGCTACTAGTTTCATCATGAGCCACATATATTGATGACCAGGTCTGTGCTGGACCCTGTGCTGAGGATTTGGGACCTACTAGTGAACAAAAGACCTGACTCAGCCTCCATGGAGCTTCTAGTGTATGTGTAAAAAAAAAAAATAGTGTACTTAGTAACTACAAGTAAGAAGAGTGCTATGAGAAAGGAAGAGGCAGATGGGCGTTTGTAATGGGGAGTTAAACTAGCCTTGAGGGTTAGGTAAGTCATCTTTGAAGAAGCAGCCATGGGCCAAGAGTTGAATGATGAACAGAGTGATATAGGTAAAAAATTGGAAAGAGGGAGATTCCAGGCAAAGAGATTAGTATTTCTTAAATGTTTGGAGACACTGAGTATGGCTCCTTAGAGGAAGTAATAGAAAAACAGTGTGACTGGATGGTAAAGTGGGAAGAGGAAAATGGTTCAGGATGAGGCCAGGGAGGTGAACAGAGAACAGAACACACAGGGTCTTATAAACCATATTAAGAATGTTGGTAAATGTCTATTACATTGTTTTGTACACCTGAAACTAAAAAAAAAAAAAAAAAGTTGGACTTTTCTGAGGGCAATAAGTAGGAAGCTAATGAAAAGCTATAAGCCTGGGATGTCACACACAGATTTCCTAATCTTCAGTCAAGAAATGATTGTGACAAGAACTGTGATAGAGCAAAAAGCACCTAAGGATATCCCAAAGAGTGGTGACCACCTTGAGCCCTTAATTTTGAGTTAAACATCTTTCTGGGCAGTGACTCAAAGTGGCAGTTACCAAGAGATACTGAGATGAGGAAGCAGGGGAGGTTCTATCCAGAGGTAAAGACATTTTTAGGCCTACAAATGAATAACACAAAATCCTATGACACTAAATGGATTGAAATTTGGTTAGAAACCTCTATGTTGCAGATAACAGAAAACCCAGTACTCAAACTGGTTTAAAATATAATTGAAATAATTACTTCAAGTAATTGTAAGTTCAGAAATAAGGCAGTGTCCAAGGTCAGCTGAATCTGTGGATTCCAGCTCTAGTTCTCTGCCTTTCTCTTAGCTGTACCTTTCTCTGTGCTGGCTACGTGTTCTGGCTTTCCTCCTGGTGGAAAAATAGCTACAGTGCAGCAAACAATACCATCCAGGAGAGGACAGAGTGTCTCTTCTATGGGTCTCAATTAAAAGCAGAGGAATGTATTTTTCCCAAATCTGGAGCAATCTCATCCTCATATGATTTTAATTAGGTTACATACCCATTTTTGAAACAACCCCCCTGGTTAGGGGATTTCCATGTACTGATTGGCTTAGACCTGAGATCCTGTTCTAATTATTGTGGCAACCTGGATGGGATAACCTTTGGGCCAGTCAGAGATGGGGGAAGGTGAGCATTCCTTGGAACGCCTGGGCTGCATGGAGGACAGATGGAAACATAGACTGATCCAAATCTTATTGGGAAAGAGAAAGAGAGGAATAGAGTCTAGGTAGAAACCAACAATCACACCATGGGGTGGAAAACTTTTTTTGTAAAGGGACAGATAGTACATACTTTAAGCTTTGTAGGCCATATGGTCTCTGTAGCAACAGCTCAACTCTGCCACTGTAGTGGGAAAGCAGCCATAGGTGATGTGTAAATGAGTGGGCATGGCTATGTTCCTATAAAACTGTTTACAAAAGTAGGTCAGATTTGGCCTTTGGGTCATAGTTCTTTGACTCCTGTCCTAACTTATCTCATGTTAATCCCTATATTTTAGCCTTCTCTAGAGTATTTTCCATCAGAAAATTTCCTTTCATATTAATTTTTTACCTTATTTTATTCATACATAAAAAATGCCAGAGTCAGGAATGTGTGGAGGTTAGTAGAAGAGAGTTATAAGATAGCAAGACAAACAGTCTATTTTTCCCCTACGTCCTGCACCCCATGGGTAGGTTCCCTTCCAGAGGGATGGCTGCTTTGTCATGCTATGACATTTTCAGATGGTGTTATTTGAAAAGCTTTAAACTTAATCCAAATAAAGAATGTAGACCTCATTTCATATTCATTGCCTAGCACACTAACAAAGCTTTGGATATTTTGCTAAATGTGGAATTGGACATGAGTCATATAATTTTTACTAGTGGAGTCATAGCTAAGTTAGAAAGACAAGACACAAAGACATTAAGGGGACATTAAAGGTGATAAATATGATATGTTGCTGAGGCTGGATGTCCAAAATTCACATGTTCCTCCTGATCTTTTTCTGTTTTGAAATAGAGATTGGGGAATTAAATTCAAAGAGGAGAAGGAGACGGATTTACTTTCAAGTTACAAGAAGTAAAGAAGGGGTAAAAGCTTTCCCACTGAGCACAAAAGTGCTTATTTTCTGGCACTGTGTCCGACAAGAAGTGATTTCTGACTCACTTGCTTATTTTCTTCAGATTTCAACTGAAAAAAGCTTCGAGAAAGTCAGGAGTAGCAAAATGGATGTTCAGAATCAAAATATTTCAATCTAGGAGGCAGAATGGGGTAGGGCAAAAAGGAAACTTAAGGCAGAGAACAACAAGTATTAGAAAAGCAATGTTACATCTAAAATGTTATAAAAACGTTACATATAAGATGAGAGGTTCAATAACACTGATCAGCTATTAGACATCATCACTGGGTGAAAAGAAATAGGGTGAGATGTGTCACTCCAAATTGAATATTTGAATATAAAAGGTATCAATGAAGCATAAAGAAATAAATCACATTTGCAATAATTAAGAAACTACACTACTGTTTTTCTCAACCAATTGACAAATTTAGGCTAGAAAAAAATACTCTGTAGATGTTGCTTTTGACTAGATAGCAGTGATGAGGTGCTATCAGTCCACGTTTCACTGATCAAGTCTTTGCTCACACCTGCTGGCACTGTAAAGGTTTCCTTTTTTCCCCTGTTAATACTACCAAGAATTAGATATTAGGTATGAGTCCCTAAAGAGTTTTCATTGTGCTCTCGTCAAATTCAAATTTTTATTAAACGATGTCACAAACAGAAAATGGTGGAAGGCTAGCCAGCTTCTGTGAATAGCAATAATCCACTTCTGTGGATAAAGGTAATAATTCAGAGTCACACTGAAAGTTAAAATAGACAAGAGGAAAGGATACCAAAATCTGGTATCAACTGATCTAATTATAAAGCACAAGGAGCCAGAATGAGTAAAACCCTATCCAGACTTTGGCTTATGGAAACCCACTTATGAAACACAATGTTATCTTTACCAACATAGTAAGAAATTGCTTTTATTCCTCTCTCTCTCTTGCCACTCCCTGTACTGTCTCAGGGAGCAATGACCTATCCTAGTGAGAAAACAGCATGCATCCCTCTGATAGCTTGAAGTGTGTTCTAGGGGACAAGAAAATTATTCTTCTTAATTTCACCCCGCATCGTATTATGTCACTGTAATTTTTTTTTTTTTTTAGGAAAACAACAGGGTTGTGCAGGGAGGCCTGGGAGTGGCCTTATCTATTATCAGAGGTACCATCTCTAAGAGTAAAGTGATCAAAGTAGAGATGCAACCAGGAAAAATCTCAAGGATTGTACATTTTGGGAATCTTTGTTTTGCAAGTTCTGCCTCAGTAAAAATCCAACAACAAAGAAAAAATTGAAAAATGATGCCCCCATTTAAGAACAGAAAAAAAAAGTGTGAAAATCCCCCTGAAGGAGGGATTAGACTGGAGCTTCAAAAAAATTTTTCATACTCTAGACCTGGACATGGATTGACCATCACAGTGTACAGACAACAAGACCTGGGTCCACGTACTCACCTAATGTTTAGGTGAAAACTGAGTCTGGACAGGTTCCATCTTGTTCAAGGAGATGAAGAGAGCAACATTTCTTCCACAAGTTTGAATGTGAGGTGTACTAAAAAGTACTCTAGAACAATACACAAGTCCAGCACTCAGACAACCAAGGGGAAGCAGTCTGAAGATTAGCTAATGTAGAAGCCATGTGAAAATTTCAGAAAACGGTTTAGCTTTCTCAACTTGGTTCATAAGAGAGAATAGGCTGAGATAAAAGAGAACTTGAGTTTGAGCAATGACATTCAAGAAAGAGAAGAAGATGGAATTGCTTTAAAGATGTGGAAGCTGGGATATAGAAGCTCTGCAAGAAATTAAAAACATAGTAGTAGAATTAAAATTAGCCTCAAAGGCAGTAAAGAACAAAATAAAACACTGGCATGGCAGCCAAATTTCCAAATTTCCCAGAAAGGGCACAATTTGACTCCTACCTTTTTCTTTAGCCTTACTTTTTATCATTTACTCCTAGCTCCCTATTCTTCAGTCACAGGTTTTGTTTTCTTTTCCTGAAATTTACCAATCTCTCCCCTTTCCCAGAGTCAGCTGTTCCAACTGCCTAAAATGCATTTATTCCTTCCTGCCCTTCAGTTGGCTGTGTTCAAATCCTAGCTCAGGCAATTTACTGGACGCCTTGGAGACTCAGTCTCCTCATCAATAAACCTAATTAATCACAGAATTGTCCTCACTCTGTTGTCATGCAAATTAAACAAGACAATAAATACAAACAGCTTAATACAGAGTCTGGAATGTAGTAAATGTTGAACACATGTTAGGTGGTAATAATAACACCAGTAGTAGTATGGCAGAAGTATTCTCTTCTAATGACTGTCTCACTCACTAGATTAATAATTAGCTCCATGAAAACAATGATTTTGCCTTTTTTGTTTGTCCTTGTGTATTCTGCCCCTAAAAGACATAGACAAAGGTAAGAAAGTTAAAATTGAAACTATAATAGGACATTTCTTGAGTCCAAGAAAGAGTTGTCTGTACTGAATAAGGCTCACCTTTTTTCACTCAATTCACACCAAGACATAGTACAGAAAACTTTCCAGCTACATAGAAGAAAACAACTGATCAAACTTCTATATAAGGAAATAATAAGAAAAAATGTAATCCATGAATAAATAAGAATTAAGCTGGTGCTTAACTTAACCTTAAATGCAGAAGACAATAGAGACCTCAAAGCAATTTTGAGAGGAAAAAGCTGTGATCCAGGAATGTTATATCCTGTCAGGCTGTCTTCTATATGTGAAGGCAACAAACATGCATTCTCACATGGAAGGACTCAGAAAATATTAGGCATGTATGCTTCATGGGAAAAAGTTCCTTGAAGAAGTATTACAACAAAATTAAATGTTTGAAGCTGGAAAATGATCATAAAGGTATCGGAAAAGTGCATTGAAACAAGTTAAGATTGAGAGATATTAAAATAATTGTAAACCATTCATCACATTGTCACAAACGAAACTTGTCTTCACAAAAGAAGATAAATTACTTTAATGCAAAGTGATATAAACAATCTAGATCAATGAATAGAAAAACAAATGTTGGTGAGGATGCGATAAAAGGGAACCTTCATGCACTATTGGTGGGTTTGCAAATTCATGCAGCCACTATAGAAAACAGTATGGAGGTTCCTCAACAAATTAAAAATAGAACTACCTTATGACCCAGCAATTCCACTTTGGGGTAGAATTTATCCGAGGAAATCCAAAACATTAATTTGAAAAGATATATGCACCCCTATGTTCATTGCAGCATTATTTACAATAGCCAAGATATGGAAGCAACCCAACTGCCTATCAATAGAAAATTGTATAAAGAAGATGTGGTGCATACATGCAATGGAATATTTCTCAGCCATAAAAAGAATGATGTCTTACTATTTGCAACATGAATGGACCTGGAAGGTACTATGTTAAGTGAAATAAGTCAGAGAGAGAAAAATACCATATAATCTCACATGTGGAATTTAAAGAACAAAATAAACAAACACAAAACACAAACAAACAAAAGAGAAACAGACTCATAGATAAAGATGGTTGCCAGATGGGAGGGGTTTGGAGGCTGGGTGAAAAAGATAAAGGAATTAAGAAGTACAAATTGGTGGTTACAAAATAATCATGGGGATGTAAAGTAAAGCATAGGGAATATAGTCAATAATATGGTAATAACTATGTATAGTGCCAGGTGGGTACTAGACTAGTCAGGGGGATCACTTCTTAAATTATACAAATGTCTAATCAGTATGCTCTACACCTGAAATTAATACAAAATAACATTGAATATCAGCAGTAACTAAAAAAACAATAAGTTTTTAAAATTGAAAGACCTCTCTCTCTCTCTCTCTCTCTCTCTCTCTCTCTATATATATATATATATATATATATATATATATATATATTTCTCCATATACATATATGGAGAAATTTGTAGAAGCATGCCTATTTCAAAGTAATTCAAGAATAAGCAATGATTTTAAAAATATTATTAATAAGGTAAATTGTATTTAAAGGGTGCATTTTTTACTTCATATTCTACAGAGAGAATGCCTTTTTCCAGGAAATATGAAACTTTAAAAAAAGTATTATATATTAAGTCACAAATAATATCTTGAGTTTTAGAACATAGAAATAAAAATAAATATAGGGAAAAAAGGCAATAGCTTTTCCTATTTACCACCAAGGAACATTTAGAAAATACTGTGGAAAAAGAACTTAGAATGAGGTTTAAGCATATAGACAAATGTATCCTGTTTGAAAGATTGTATAACCCAGTAGTGAGAAGATACTAGTTATCCCTTCAATAACCTATAAATTCAATACAATGTCACCAAAATAGGTATGATATTTAAGGGGAACCTAAATTTATTCTTTGGGAACAAAATGAGAAAATAGCCAAGAAAATTCTGAAGAGTAATATGAACCCCTATGTTCACGGCAGCATTATTTACAACAGACAAGGCATGGAAGCAACCAAAATGTCCATCAATAGATAAATGGATAAAGAAGATGTGGTGTATATACACGATGTAATATTACTCAGTAATAAAAAAGAATGAAATCTGGCCAATTGTGACAACATGGACGGACCTAGAGGGTATTATGCTAAGTGAAATAAGTCAGACAGAGAAAGACAAATACCATATGGTTTTGCTTATATGTGGAATCTAAAAAAACAGAAAACAAAACAAACAAAAAACAGACTCATAGAAACAGAGACCAAATGGGTGGTTACCAGGGGGATGAGTGGAAAAGGTGAAGGGAAATATAGTCAATGATACTGTGAAAAGTTTGTGCAGTCAGAGATGATTACTAGAATTAGTGGGGTGATCATCTTGTAAGGTACAAAAATGTTGAATCACTATATTGTACACCTGAAAGTAATGTAACTATTATAATATTATATGCCAACTATACTCAAAATGTTTTTAAATAATAATAATTTACAAAGAGTAATTAGAAAGGCATAATGAGAGTGAAGAACATCTGAGGAAAACTTAAAAAGTATTTATTTAGTAGAAATCATGGCAAAAGGCAACAAAGATGTTTAAAGGAGTTTTCAAGAAACACATCTGGGGCACTGGTTTTATAAGTCTGACCCTGAGACCAGCAGCAATAGCATCACATTGGAACTTGTTAGAAATGCAGATTCTCAGGTCTCACCCCAGATCTACTGAATTTGAAACTCGAAGTGGAGCAAAGGAATCTGTTTTATGTACCCTTCAGGAAACCACTAATTGTGTGTGTGTGTGTGTGTGTGTGTGTGTGTGTGTGAGTGTGTGTGCATGCGCATGCGTGTGCTAGAAATAATTAATTGCACAATTATTATGATACAAAAGAATTAAGAAAATGAATATATTCTATATGACAGAATCAAGAAGGTGGTAAAGTAAGGAGGCTCTCATATAAGAACAGACTAAAAATTTTAGGGCAGAAAAGTTACTTAATAGGAGTCCCAGTTCTGAGTCCTTACCTTGTTACCACACGGCTGGGTGACCTTGAAGCAGTACCTTCATGCTTCATTCCACTGAGGCCCAGATGCCTTAGCTTCCTTGTCTTTGTGATGCTGGGATGGAACTTGGTGATATGGGGAGTCCTTACCATCCTAAAATGCTTCTGAATCTATAATAAAATTGTACATTCATGAAACTCAACTGGAGATGTGCTAAATAGACAACTTTATTTTTTCTGTAATTTAACTTAGTTTCTATCTCAGTACCTTATCTTTCCTGCTGGCAGAAAACAGAACTCAGTTAATTCTCCGAAAGCCCATTTCAGTATAAATCAATTCTGGCTTTAATTCCCTCTCTCTCCCGAAGGTGTCACTGAGGTTGAGGACTATACCTGGAGTGCAGTGGGGGGATAGGGGAGGAAAGCATCCAGTCTACATCCCTCACTGTCTTAGTGGCAGATGGCATCCACAGGGATGCTCTATGCTATCTGGTTGTTATGAGTGGTCTGATGAGGTTCCTATGATCCTACCCATCCTTCAGTGACACAGTCCATCTCCTCCTTTTTCTGTTATAGCCCAACCTCCTCCTGGTGATGAGACTCCTTTAGATCCACCGCCTCTTATTAAGTGAAGTTCAGTGTCCTCTCATTCCATTCTGGGACCACTAAAGCTCTGAGATGCTGTCTGAGATATTCTCTGCCCTTCGCATCCCCCAAAGCCATCTGTCCCCACTCTACTCTATCTTGTGGTGGTTGGCGATGCCTGAGAGGCTGCATTTGCGTGGTTTGGTTCAGTTTCTGATTCACATAGGTATTTATGTGGATTTCAAACACATATAAATTCTTTCTCCTAAGTCTCTCCTAGAAGTTTTAGAAATAATAATAAAAAAAATCTTTGAAGTTAAAAACTCAATAGATAAGTTCTAGACTTGACACAACTGAAGAATTACTGAATTAGAAGATGATACTAAAGAAATCACCTAGAATACAGCATGAAAATCATTTAAATACAAGGATAAAAGTTATAAGGAATAGAAGATAGACAGGGTTCTAACATATATCTAATAAGAATTATGATGTAAGGAATAGACAGGACAGCTGAGAAGTATGTTTAAATGAAACATACTCTATTGGTCAGCAAATGGTAAATGTTTGTAAATGCTCCATTTGTAATTTATAAGAATGTGTGTCCTGCAGTTGCTAGAGACAATGCCTTGTATAAGTCCTCTAGATCAGGTTTACTGGTTGTACCATTCAAATATTCTACATCCTTATTAACTCTTGCCCTGTTTGTTCTAGGTCAGTGAGGCAGGTTTGTTTATATTCCCAGTGATTGTGAATTTGTCTATTTCTCATTATATTATTGCCAATCGTTACTTTATCTATTTTTTGGTTATCTTATTAGACACACAGACATATGCAAATTTATCTTTCTGGTTAATTGAAATGTTTATTACAAATTGTATTTTTCTATCTCCAATAATACTTTCTGTATAAAAGAAAGGTCTGATATTACTAGAGCTACACCAGCTTTCTTTTGGTTAGTGTTTTGTATGACATGTCTTTTCTCAGTTTTTTTTCTTCAAACCTTCCCATGTCCTGTGATTTGTTTCAATATCATCTAGCTTTTATATAGTATGACAATCTTTGACTTTCAGTTGGACAGTTAAGTCAATTTACATTTAATGTGGTTACTGATACTGATCTATTTCAATTTAAAACTACCATCTTACTTCTCAATATCACTAATTATCAAAGAAATGCATATCAGACCTACAATGGCATATCATCTCACACCTCTTGGAATGGCTATCATCAAGAAGACGAGTGCTGGCAAGGATTTGGAAAAAGGGAATTCTTGTGCACTATTGGTGGGAATGTAAATTGGTGCCACCACTATAGAAAACAGTGTGGAGGTTCCTCAAAAAATTAAAAATAGAATTACCATATGATCCAGCAATTTCACTCTTGGTATATACCCAAAGGATATCAAAACAGGATATTTAAGAGATATATACATCTTATATTTATTGCAGTACTAGTCACAAGAGTCAAGATATGGTGACAACCTTAGTGACTATGAACAGATGAACAGATAAAGCAGATGTGATTATATATATATACATATATATATATATATATGCAATGGAATATTACTTAACCATGAGTAGAAGGAAGGACTGCATTTGTGACAACTTGGATAGACTCTGAGGACATTATTAGTAGTGAGATAATCAGACAAAAAGACAAATACTGTGCATATCTTATATGTGAAATATAAAAAAGATGAACTCATAAAAACAGAGTAAAATGGTGGATACCAGGGGCTGCAGAGATGGGGGAATAGGACAGATGTTATTTAAGAGTATAAATTTGCAACTAGTAGATAAATATATCCTGGATATAGCACAGTATAGTGATTACAGACAACAATGTTGTATTATAAACATCAAACTTGCTAAGAAATTAGACCTTAATTATTCCCACCACACACACACACACACACACACACACACACACACACACACATACACACACAAGAAAATTAGGTGATGTGACAGAGGTGTTAGCTAATGTTACAATTTCAATTGTATTGCAATATATAAATGTATCAAGTCAACATGTATATGTTAAACTTATACATTGTTCTGTCAAATACATTTCAATTAAAAATGTAAAATAATAAAACTAACATCTTACTGTGTGCTTTCTATTTGTGCTGTCCTATTTTTTCACTCTTTCTTCTTGCCTTCTTTCAGGTTAGTTTTTATTATTCCATTTGATCCTTCTTTTATCTTGGAGATAAGATAAGAGAACTTACCTTAGAGAACACATCACATATTTGTAATGTACCAATATCTAATACTAATTTATATTTTCACCCTTTTCCTGAACAAGGCAAAAACCATAGAACCATTTAACTACTTTTGTCCTCTGACATATTTAATTGTTGATTCTTCCATTGTTCATTCCATTCCATCTTGATTCCATGTTTTAAAACTCACCAAGATATTATTTGTTTATAGTTGATATTTATATACGTTTACCCACATATTTATATACATTTTATCTTTAAAAAGTTTTCCATATTTATGAATGTTCAAATATCTATAGACCCAAGTTATACATTTCTTTGAGGTAAATGGGTGAGGAAAAGTGTGACTCTGAAATTTTAACAATGTTTCATAATCCCTTTGGACTTGCTGGCTAGTCATCATAGGCATTTCAAAAATTCAAAAGCCTGGAATCTGACACATGGTGTAGCAAAGGGCCACCAAAGTGGCAATTAAAATGACTCAGAAAATCAAGCATGAAGGATGGCTTCAACTGAAATTGTTTGATTTTGTTTTAACAGGATCCTACCCTCCACCACTTCTATATCCTAATTAAATTCCTAAATTGAAATAAGTTATTTTAAAGGATTTTTTTAATCTCTGCTTTGAAATGCCTGGAAACATTTTAAACACAACAAATTCAAGGGAAAGGATGACATAAACGAGGTAAGCCAGGCGGCTCACATATCTGAGTGAAATGTAACATTCTACAGGAACTCTAAGTGCCATAACCTGCTCAAATTCAGCAGGGGGTTAAAAAAGCAGATTGTTAATGAAGAAGGTATTTGAGGGTGGAAGGTGGCCCATCTGTGAGGGCAAGGAAGCTTTTCTGATCTTAGGCAAGGTACGTGAGCTGATGCCTCTCAACAATTAGTCCTTCTGGAACCCCAGAACTGGGCACCCAAGGATAAAGGTCTCCTTTATTAGAGAACTGTCAGTAAATTGGGTACTTGGGATTTGCCCTTTCGCTTGGCATTTGGAGAGCTATGTGGGGGCTCCTGGGCTCAGTGTGTGTCCATCAACGCAGAACAGGTTGTTTCTCCACCTCCACTCTAACTTGACATAGGTACCCTCCCCACTTTCCTTGTTTCAATCTTAAAATGGGAAAATAGGTTGGGGCATGAAGAATCCAAGTGAGCTCTTTAGATCTTGCTATCTTGTCAAATGTGATATTTTCCCTGCAGAGAGAATCCTTTGGCCATTCCCAGACCTGCTGGCCATTGCGAAGAGACCAGAAGAACATGGTACATTTTGGTATTTGTGAATTTCTTTTCCTCCTTGTTTCAGAATAGGTTTCATGACTGTTTAACTCTGCCTTTGGGTTTGATCTGCTGGCTGCTGCTGAAAACTCATTCCTACAGGAAGACACGGCTTTTACCCATGGTAGCCTGTGGACAGAGAGAAGCCGTAAGTGCAGAAGGATAAGCTATACTCCTTCCCCTGCCTCCTTTCATCAATAAACTGAACAGAACTCAGATCTTATCCAGAAGTAAAGACAGCAGTACAAAGGCAAGATATGCATCATTCATTCACTAAAGAAAATAGCAAGCTCTATGCACATCCTCACACCCTTGTAGAACTGGGCTGGGATTTTCCAAGAGAAAGGATTTCCCTCCTCTTTGATTTTCTACAGCCTTAGCTTCTCAGGATCGCCAGAATTAGCCAATGAAAACACAGGACACTCTGATTGCATGAAACATACTTATACTAAACAAATTACTCGCTGTTTATCTGAAATTCAAATTTAATTGGGCTCCCTGTATTTTATCTAATAACCCCACCAAAGCTTATTTGGGTGTCTTATTGTACTGCTTTCCATTGCTCACTATTTGTTGCGTGTCATTATGTTTATCTTTACAAGGCTGCAAGCTCTTGGGAATCACCTCTAGTCCTGACTCAAATCTGAAATTCTGGTATGGCTGAATTAACATGAGTTTAATTTGGTTTGACATGGACTCCATATCAGTCTAGACAACAGGCTTGAAGTTGTCAAGTGTATTAGCTCAGGGGATCTAAAGATGCCTATAGGTATCTAATTCCAGAAGCAATGCGGTAAAAACCGCCTGTCCCTTTAAGCAAGCAGGAGTAGCAGCGTGGTTTAATCATTGTAGCCCAACAGAAATACAATGTGAGCTTCAGATATAATTTAAAATTTTCTAGTAACCACATTTAAAAAGGGAAAAGAAATAGATGGAATAAATTCTAGTTATGTATTTCATTTAACTCGATTTATCCAAAATATTGTCATTTCAACAGGGACTTCACGTTAAGAAATTTTTGATGAAATATTTTACTTTTCTTTTCATACTGAGTCTTCAAACTCTTATGTATATTAGACATTTATAACATACACGTATCTCAAGTTGAGGGCTCAGAAATACTTAATTTGTATTTCATAAAATTAGTGGTTGAAAAGTAGAGTCACAGACCAAATTTGTATCAAATATACTTAAGTGTTCCAGTAACTGAAGTGAATACCGTTTTTTTTTCACATTTAAATTAAATAAGATGAAAAATTAAATTCCTCATTGCCAACTAGCCACATTTCAAGTGCTCGGTAGCCACAGCACAGGCTTAGATAGACTTTGTAGCATCTTCCAAAATGTTCTGAACCCAACCAAGGAAGGCAAATAAAACAAACCTACAACCGATGATATCTCCCCAGGGCCTGGGATCAACAGAGTGCACAGATCCCTGCAATTCCCAATAATTCACCTCAGCTGCCACAGCAAATCTCTCCTGAGCCACTTTTTTCCCCTGTAACAAAAGCCAGATGATGTGGTTTTACCTGAAAGCCACAGAATGAACTAACATCATCCACGCTGTGTGAGTGTCTTGATTTTGCAGGTCACTTTGTGGGTGATGTTTTTATTAGAGAAGCCTATTTGGACATCTTCCTGAAGACCTACTACATCTTTGGCCATCTGAAGCCATCTGAATCAGTCAGAAAATGTGAACACCAGAGCCTCCCCCACAGTCCAAACAGTTTGTGGACTATGTCTAAATAGTCTGGTGTGCTAACCACAACTGAGGAATTTATTAGAGCGTTAAAATACTGTAACAAAAATGTTGTCATTCAAAGGCTTGGGGGAGGAGTGTAGTGTTAGTCCTAAGGCCAGACGCTGGGGCTCTGGCAAGACAACAGGCAGAGTGTCAGGATCCCGGGATCAAAAGGGGACTGAGAGGCATCTAACTGAGGAGTGAAGCTCTGATATTTGTGGTTTCCTTTCCAGCCTTGGAATTTGTTCCAACTCTTTGAACAGCTCCACCAGCTCTGAGGCCTGCAGGAAGGAGAGGCGAATTCCTGGAAATTAGAAGTAATGGGGATTGGGCCCTTGTCTGCATTACTCTAGGACAAGACTTATCATTTTTAAAAAGATTTTTATTAAAATACAGCTAACATACAACATATATTAGTCTCAGGTGTACACAATAGTCGTTCAACATTTATATAGCTAAAAAAGTGATCACCATGATAAGTCCAGCAACCATCTGACACCATACATGCTATCACAATATTATTGACTGTATTCCCTATGCTGTACATTACATCCATGACTTATTTGTTTTATATCTGGAAATTTAGATCTCTTATTCCCCTTCACCTTTTCCCCCTTTTAAATTTTCAATTACAGTTGACATTTAATATTATTTTCTGTTAATTTCAGGTGTACAGCATAGTGGTTTGGCATTTGTATAATATCAGAAATGATCCTCCTGACTAGTCTAGTACCCACCTGGCACTACACATAGTTATTACCATATTATTGACTATATTCCCTATGTTTTACTTTACATCCCCATGACTATTTTGTAACTAACAGTTTGTGCTTCTTACTCCCTTCGCCTTTTACACCCTGCCCCAACCCCCTCTCATCCATCACCCCAACAAAGCTAGTACTCATCTCACACCATACATAGTTATTACAATATTATTGACTATACTCCTTTTGAAATACTCTACATCCTCATGATTACTCATGATTAATCCCATCCCCTTTTTCACTCATCCCCAAAACCCTTCCCATCTGGCAACCATCAAAATGTTCTTTGTATTTACGAGTTTCTTTCTGTTTTGTTTATTTATTTAGTTTTTTAGATTCCACATATAAGTGAAATCTCATTGCATCTGTCTTTCACTGTCTGACATATCCCACTCAGCGCAATACCCCCCAGGTCCATCCATGTCACTGCAGACGGCAAGAACCCATTTCCTTCCATGGCTGAGCAATATTCTATTGTATATACGTACCACCTCTTCTTTATCCATTCATCCATCGACAGACACCCAGGCTGCCTCCACATCTTGGCTATTGTAAACAATGCTGCAATGAACACATGGACATCTCCTTGAAGTAGTGTTTGGGTTCCTTTGGATAAATACCCTGAGGTAGGATTACTGGGTCCTTCTTTGTCTCTTGTTGTAGCCTTTGTTTTAAAGTCTGTTTTGTTTGGTATAAGTATTGCTACCCCAAATTTTTTTAGTTTTTTAATTTCCATTTTCATAAAATATATTTTTCCATCCCTTTATTTTCAGTGTGTGTGTGTGTGTGTGTGTGTGTGTGTGTGTGTGTGTGTGTGT
>NW_017731411.1:103267-104608 GCF_001890085.2 Hipposideros armiger
GCCTCTTGGGTGTGCCACTTGTGGGGCTAATTGGGTGGTGCTCTACTGTTGTCAGAAGCCAACCTCCAAGTTGGGTCCACTTGTGAGGGGCTCTGGTCAGGACCCAGGTCACCCACTGCCTGTGACTGGCCAGGGGCTACCTGGTAGGAGCTACAAAGAATTCTGCTGTTGTTCACTGCCTGTGCTAAGCCTGGAGGCCCATGGGAGAGGCCATGCTGTGAACCTGGTGGAGAAGTCTGCCACCATTACCAGACTTGTGGTAGCTCCACAAAAAGCCAGGACACCCCAAGGCCTAATGTCACCTTCCAGCTCCCTTAAGGTTCAGCTACTGATAAAGCCTCATGCTGTATGCCAGTTGGGTGAGGCATGGTCTCAGGGAGTCTCTAGAGTAAAAAGAGTTGTGGTCACCAGATTAAGGTAAATTTTGGTTTGGTGCCAGTGCTGAGCCTGAAGTTATTCATTAAAAGTCTCAGAGCACACCGAGGCCAGCTGCTGCTTATCTGGGATCTGCCTGACTCTTGAGTTTTCCAAAAAAGAGTGAAATGGCAGCAGGGCTGGCTGCCCATGAGAAAGTGCCACCAGCATTGACAGAGTTGGGTGGGGCAGAGCCTTAGTGAGTCAGTAGGGCAGAGCTGCAGAGCTCACCAGACCATTCAGATTCAGATTTGGACGTAAGCGTAGGTGGCGGGATCAACACAGGAAAGATGGCACCAGCCTGCCGGCTGCACAGGAGAAGGACAGCTCACAGAGAAAATGCCAACTGTACTCCAGCTTTCATCCTGAGGCCACACAACTCAGTCTGCCCCCTGTATGTCTCCGACATCCCCCAAATTACTGTCCCTCCTCTGGAGCCCAAGGTGAGTGCCTGGGAATGAAGAGTCTGTGCACAGGCCCTTTAAGAGGACACCTGGGTTTCTCACCGCCTTCTGTCCCACCCAGATAGTTGGAATTCCCACTGTTTTACACAGCCAGATGTTGTAGGGGCTCCTCTTCCTGGCACCAGTACTCTGGGGAGGCCAGCGTGGGGCTGGGGTCCTTCACTCCTCTGGGGAGAACCTCTGTGGCTGAGATACCCCTCCTGGTTCTCAACTGCCACAGGGAGGTTTGGAGTTAGCCAGTTTCATGTCTTCACCCCTCCTACCAGTCTTGACTTGGCTTTTTCTTTATATCCTTAGTTATAAAACTTCTGTTCAGCCAAACTTCAGATGGTTCTCTAGGTTGATTGTTCTATAATTTACTTATAATTTTAATTTGCTCATGGAAGGAAGCAGGCACAGTGTTTATCTACTCTGCTATCTTGGATCTCCCTCCAGACTCATCATTTTTAATTGTCTTTACCTA
>NW_017731411.1:111688-116176 GCF_001890085.2 Hipposideros armiger
TAAGGGAGTAAGACTGCTAAAGTCTCATCTGCCATAGTAGACAGTCAATAATATCTAGAATTGAAAAATCAAGACATAACAGTATAAGCATAATATTTCATGCAATTTTTGTATTAATTTGAGAAAATAATGAAATGTATATGTTTTTTCATCTCTAACATAAGTATATGTGGTAAAAGAATGCTGTAACATAAGGAACCATCAATTTTAAAAGTTATGGGTAAGAAGAAACAAGGATTAAAAATGAGATCAGATCAAATAGAAGCCAGACACAAAAAGCCACACAGTGTATCATTCTATTCATATGAAGTTTCCGAATAGGCAAATCCATAGAAATAGAAAGTAAATTAGTAGTTGCTAGCAACTGAGAGAAGAGGGAATAGGATGCATCTGCTAATGGTACAGGGTTTCCTTTTGGGGTGATGAAAATGTTCTAGAATTAAATAATTGTCATGGTTGCACAATTCTATGGACATACTAATAACCACTTGATTGGACACTGTAAATTTAATGTTATGTGAACTATATCTCAATAATACAAAGATATGAAAGTCTTCACAGACATTATTAAAATCATAAAGATAAAGAGCGAAGCTAGAAAGCAATCATGAAAAGCTTCCCCAGAAGGGTTACCTAGAGAAGAGAGGGTGATGGCAGTCTCAAAAAGAAAATAATATTAAGAAGACATATTAAGAAGACACCAGCAGAGACATAGCAGAGAGCAGAATGATTAAAAAATAAATAAATAAACTCCTTAGGGACTCGCACATGAAAGACATATAAAAATGTGGTTATGTAAAGGTACCAATAAATGCATAGAGGAAAAAAAGGATTAAAATATGGGATTCACAGCGAATCGTCTTCACACGTGCCCTCCGGGTTAGGCGGATGAAGTAGTGGAGGTTTACAGTATTGGACAGGGGCGAACCCGAGTCTGAACCCTAGTTCTCCCACTTATTTCCCATGTGACTTTGAGAGACTCAGTTAATCTCTCTGGTTTTCAATTTTCCCTTTTTTAAATGTGGCAATAATAGTACCTACTTCATAGGGCCTCTGCAGGGATCAAATGAGAGAGAGAAAGTGGATATCTCTATCTGGAAAGCAATGTTGAACACAGTGCCTAATATATTGTGAGCATTTAATCACTTGCAGTAGTGATTAGAAATATTATTATTATTATTATTATTATTATTATTATTATTATTATTTATAGTAGGAGTGATGGTGGTAGGTACTGATGCTTTTCCATTTTTTAAATCTCACTATTCCCCAGGTTTTGAGGTCTCTTCCAGGCCCGTCAGTCTATACGCAGTGTCTCTAATACATCTTGTACTTTTTATTGCTTGGTTCCTACTGCCTTGCTTCAAGCCATGTGTTTGAGGTAACACGCATACTAAGAGGTAGCATTAAGGTCTGCTTGAGGGTGATAATCATGAATTTAAATTGCAGCCAGTATATTCGTGTATATTTCCTAGACATGTTCAGCTTGTGTGCAGCAGCAGGGGAGAAATAATGTTGAATTTAACTAAGGTCCTGCTTTTGCTGAGAGAGGATGACAAAGATAGAGAAGAGCAAGAGAGCTGAAGGGCATGCACAGGGAAGAATTGTAATAATTCACCATGGAATTTCTACTGGGTGAGAAGGAAGTAGACGATAAATAGGATGAGAAACATGAATTGGAAGTCCTACTGAATTGGAGGTCCCGGTGAGGTTGAAAAATTGTGGAGATCAGGATACCAGGAGCCCTGAGTAGATAGATCAGAGTAATGGGGCTGGTAGTTGTTGGTGATAAAAAGTTTCAGTTATAGGCAACTGAGGTATATGAGCTCATATTTTCATCATTTCTCTAATTGCTTTATCATCTTTACCTTTCCTCTCTACTTTCACTATCATTNAAGTTGGATTACACAGTAGACAAGGAATAACTGAAAAAAGAATGTGTAACATGAAAAATATTTCCAAAGAAACTGCATAGATTGCAGCACAGAGAAATAGGGAGCTGGAAAATATGTAATAGACATTAGGAATATGACTGACAGAATAAGTTAAAGGAGATTGTTAAAAGAGCGCAAAACCAAGAAATGAACGCTGACCCCACCATACCCCTTTCAGTGTGACATGCACAGCAGAGCAATGCCACATTCTGTTTTTCCATGTGGGTTCATACATTATTTTATGACCTATTCCTCCTTAAGCATTTGTAGGACTCAAGTGTGCACTAGGAAATTTTATCAGGCTAAGATGAAGAGTGTTTATTCACCAAGGTAAACTGGCTGTGGAATTTGTTGAATTATACTTGAGTAGAACTTTTACTAGTTTTAATGGGTGTTTACACACATTAGCTCAGTTGATACTCATAATAATCCTAAGAGACATGTAAACAAGCATTCTTCTATTGAAGATGAGAGATTAAATGGCTTGTCCAAGGGTCTTGGTCCATTCAGGCTGCTGTAACAAAATACCACAGACTGGGTAGCTCATAAACAACAGTAATTTCTCCTAGCTCTGAAAACTGGAAGTCTGATGTCAGGGTGCCAGTGTGGTCAGGCGAGGGCCCTTTTTTAGATGGCAGACTTCTTGCTGTGTCCTCACATGTTAGAAGGGTCTAGGGAGCTTTGTGGAATCTCTTTTGTAAAAACATTAATCTCATTAATGAGGGCTCTACTTTCATGACATAATCATGTCTCAAAGGCCCCAACTCCTAATACCATCCAATTAGGCATTCGGAGTTCAGCACATGAATTTAGAGGGGAACCCAAGCATTTAGACCATAGCACCAAGTGCACCAGCTAGTAAGTGAAAGAGCCAGAAGTGAATCTAGGTTTTCTAAGACAAAGGCCAGTTTATTCCTTTAACAGAGAAGACATTACCTAAACCCCAATAATGATATCTCATTATGGNCCTTTCAGTATTGATTTCTATCTTAGTTTTTATTGATTTTTTAACTTAGTCAATATAAACGGTTGTAGAACATGTTTTGTATTAGTTACTCCTTGGAAATTGTTGAGGCTTTGTTTTATAACCACACATATACCAGTCATTGGATGTGGGTTGTCTCCAGGGAGGGGTCATAAACTTAGGGTGAATTATCAGGAGCCAACACTCCCCACAATGGGAAGAGTGAGGGTCTTGGTCCCGAGTGGAGAGCTAGTTGATATACAAGGGTATCTACAACAGTCTTCCGCTATGAATTTTTGTTTGTCTATTTCTCTTTATATTTCTATCAATGTTTATCATTGATTTTGAGGCTATGTTATTAGGTACATACACACTTATAATTCTTCCTTATACCTGTTGAATGGGACCTTTTGTCATTATAACATGTTCTTTTAAAAATCTGTTTCAATGTTTATTGCATAACACCTATTTTTTCCTGATATAAATATAACTATACCAACTTTCTTCTGTTTAATGATTTCATAATCTACTTTTATCCACTCTTTTAACTTCAATATTTCTGTATCTTTTATTTTAAATTTATCTTTTTAAAGAAGCATATAGATTGTACATGTATCTGTGTGTGGTTGTGTGTGTTTTAATGCAATCAGGCATTCTGTCTTTTAAGGAACGTTTAGTTCATTTACATTTAATGTTATTACTAGTAAATTTATGTTTCAATCTATTATCTTACTCTTCTTCATTACATTACTCACCTCATTAATGTCTCCATTTTCTCTCTTTTCTAGACTCATTTTAATATGATTTTTTTTATTCTACATTTGCTTCTATTAGTATAGTAATTATATATGCTTTCTTCTCTGGAGATTACAGTTACATTCATGAATTATCAAAGTCTACAATTTACCCACTTCCTATACAATAAGTTTAGAGCTCCTAACTCCATTAACTCTACTCAGACTGATTTGCCATTTTTACCATATATTTAATTCTTCAAAATTTACATGTCACAGGGTATTATTACTATTGTTTTATACATTCAATATTATGGTAACTTAGATGTACTCACACATCTCCCTATACATTGTTCTTTAGTCTTTCCTGCATTTTTGAGGTTCTACTTGTAATCGCAACCTTGTACTTGGAGAATACCTTTTAATTTTTTCCTTATTTTGATGTTATCTGATTTTTAAAAAAATATTTTTATTAAAATATAGCTAACATACAACAGTTTATTAGTTTCAAGTGCACACCATAGTTATTCCACATTTATATACCTAAAGAAGTGGTGACCATAATAAGCCCAGCAACCATCTGACTCTGTACCACGCTGTCACAATATTATTGACTATATTCCCCATGCTGTACATTACATCCCTGTGACTAATTTGTTTTATACCTGGAAATTGGAACCTCTTATTCCCCTTCACCTTCTGCATCTTTTTAAAAAATTTTCAATTACAGTTGAAATTCAATATTATTTTATATTAATTTCAGGAGTACACCATAGTAGTTAGATATTTATATAATTTAAGAAGTGATGCCTGACTAGTCTAGCACCCACCTGGCACCGTATATAGTTATTACCAT
>NW_017731411.1:118891-120442 GCF_001890085.2 Hipposideros armiger
TATTTATCTTATTCCAGAAAATCTCTAGTGCCCCTTCCCAGTTGTTCATCCCCAGAAGAAGCCATTCATCTGACTCTTCATTTGGCATAATGTTTTCAAGATTCATGCAGATTGTAACAAATATCAATAGTTTCTTCCTTCTTACAACTGGGTAGTATTCTATTGTATGGTGCATCCATTCTTCCATTGATGATGATGAGCTATTTGCAGTCTGGAGCTATAATGAATAAAGTTGCTCTGAGTATCCTTAGGTCTTTTTGTGGACATATGTTTCCATTTCTTTTGGTAAATACCTAGAAATGGGATTGCCAGGTCACAGGATAGAGGTATAGCTTTAAGAAACTTCCAAACAATTTTCAAAGTGATTGCACAATTTGATTTTCCCACCAGCAAGGTCTGAGAATTCCAATTGCTCCACATCTTCAGTATTTGGTGTAGTCAATCATTTCCGTTTTAACTATTCTAGCAGTGTGCAGTACAATCTTGTGGTTTAACTTGCATTTTTCGAATTGCTGCCAGTAATGAGAGAACTTTTTCGTGCACCTTGTGTCCATTCTTATGTCTTCTTTTGTTCAGGATCTCTTCAAATCTTTTGCCCATTTTTATTAGGTCATTTGTCTTTTATTAGTCAGTTGTAAAAGTTTTTATATATTGTGGATGCAGGCCTTTAATGAAATATATGTCTTGTGAATATGTTCTTCCAATTCGTTGCTTGTCCATTAATTTTCTTAATGGTTTCTTTGATGAGCCGAAGTTTTAAATTTTGATGAAGTCCAATTCATCATTTTTTAATGCCTAGTGTTTTCTGTGTTCCCTCTAAGAAATCTTTCTATCTCTAGGTTGAGGAGATTTTTTTCCCCCTCATATTTTCTTCTAGAATCTTTATAGTTCCATTTTTTACATTTAGATCTGTGATGCATCTCAAATTAATTTGCGATATGTTGTGAGATAGTGATGGAGGTTCTTTTTTTCCATATAAAATTCCAGTTCTTCCAACATCACTTGTTGAAGAGACTTTCCTTTTTTTTCTGTTGAATTGCTTTAGTATTTTGGTCCAAAATTATTTTACTGTATATAAGTGAGTCTATTTGTGGGCTCTTTATTCTGTTCCAAAGTTCTATTTGTCTGTCTTTTGGCCAATACAAATTCTCTTGACTACAGTCCCTTAAGAGTAAATCTTGAAGAGTGGAATAAATGCTCCAACTTTGCTTTATTTCTTTTTCATAACTGTTTTGGGTTACTTGCCATGTCCATATAAATTTTAGAATTGTATTTTCAATTTCTCCCCCCTCCAAAAAAGAAGCCTGCTTGAATCTATAGTTCAAATTTGGGGAAATTGCCATGTTAACAATATTCAGTCTTCCAATCTATGAATGCAGCATGTCTTTCTAGATATTTAGGCTATCTTTAATGTCTCTCAGAAATATTTTAGTTTTCCAGATAGAGATCTAACAGATATTTTGTTAAATATATCTCTAGATATTTTACATTTTGAGATATTTTGTTAAATATATCTCTAGATATTTTACATTTTGAGATATTTTGTAAATG
>NW_017731411.1:123432-126698 GCF_001890085.2 Hipposideros armiger
TGCAATACTCAATATATACCGATAACAAAAGATGAATACAAGTCACGTTTGACTTCTGCAATTACAAGAGGTGCTCAAAGTGGTTGCCATCAGCATCCAGACACTTCTGATTATGGCGAACTACTGCTTGAGCAACACTGACCAAACTGTCCAGTTGGATACCCTTTTTTGGCACCCTGGTACTTTATCTACACGAATTCCACCACATGAACCTCAGTGGGGTGGGGTCAGGGAAGTGATGCTATGAGAGAAGAGGAGACAAAGACTATAAATAATGTAAGTGTGTCAGCCGGCTATCGCCCTCAAAGAATGGTCGCGAGGAATGCAAATTGGTGTCCTCTCCTGGCTCAGCTTCCGCCTGTCTCTCACAGTGTGGGCATACTGCAGTCTTAAGAATGAGTCCAGAGTTTAAAAGTGCAAATGTTTGGTCTAACACATTCCATAAGAGCAGGACAACCATGTCATCAAGGGCCCAACAAAAGTAACTGAGGTTCATTGCAACCCTGGGAGAAAACTGACAGTGCTAGTCTAATTTCAAGAGACTATATCAGTATTTTACAGGAAGCTTAAGAAATTTTTCAAGGCAATCTTGTCTATATGTAATTTCCCCTTGCTTGCTGATGTTATACCTTTCTTTATGCCCCACGTAAAACGCAATTCTGTTATTTGCCAGGTACAAAGAAGAATGCACTCCATGCAGAGTCAATGGCATTTGCAAAGCACAGGAGAGCTGTGTGGTATACGGACACTGCCCTGAGGCTGAGCAAGTTACTTCATAAAATAGCCCTTTCAGTTAAGCTCAGTTATCAATACGGTATGAATGGAGTCTTTTCATGTTTGTAAAAGTTGTCAAAGTCACGATTCAAACCAAGAAACTCTTAGATTTTTATGGAGTGGCAGAAAAGCAATGGGCTAGAAGTCAGGAGATCTATCTGCACTTCCTGGCTTTGCAGCTAATTAGGAGGTGACCTTGTCATTCACTTAACCTGAGATTAATAAAAATGGTCTGGGTCACAGGAGGATTAAATAAATTAATATACTTTGAGGGGGAAAAAACAGATGTTAGAAAGGTGTATGAAGTACAGTTGCTGGCTACTGTGCTCTGACTGATTCATGTGAGGCAGCTAATTACAGCAGAGAAAAACACTGGGATGATTGGGTAGGTGTGCAAATTGTAGGCAAATCACTACAGCTTGCTCAGTTATCTTTGCTAATTCCCTTCCACTTACTGAACAATTGTTAAGCCGTCAGTTAGAGTAGGATGAGTTCTCATTGGTATGGCCTTTTTTTTTTTTTGAGCATTCAATCTGGCTTCTTGCCTGCTCTTTTCCTACTGCTGGGGGTATCTGGCCACAGAGCTCAGTTCTCTTTATTTTCCCCATTTCAGTAATTTTTCATGGATTTTACCCACCATTCTACCTCATGAAAATCAACTATCACCTGGCCCCTTGTGCTAAGCATCTATCTGACTATTGTCTCAGCTCCAAACCCATCCTTCTTGCTAGCTGACGTCATATTAAATTCTGCCCATAGGTGGCGCCAGGGAGAGAACGGACTGAGGAGGTGAAAGGAAACTTCTGGATTTTACCCTGGCAGTAAAATCCAGTGTTGCTCTGGCAGAGGCAGCTGGTAATAGCCACCAACTTTTTTCAGAACTTCCGGAACATTCTTTTGCCTCCTTAGAGGCCATCAGCAGTGGTCATGCCCCTTCCTCAGAGACCTGAGCATCAGTCCCTCAGAAAGTCACATCTTTTTTTCTTTTGTTGCTTTAGCTCAGGAATGGTACCTGCTCCCTTAGAGTTTCTTTTTTTCTTTCAGCCTTCCAACACCTGAGTAACCAATTTTTGTATTAAATCCCCCGTTTTAAATTTCTAGTGTGGTTTCTGTTTTCCTGACTGATAAAACCAGTTAAAAGTCTACTCTTCTCCAGATCATGTGGTATCTTATTCCTTTAGAAGATGCCTCATTCGGCACTTCCCAAGATTCTGTATTTTAAGGAAAGCCTCCCGCGAAATTCATTACATTTATAAAACCCTTAGTGCTGGCCATTCGGAGCCCACACTTTACCATAGGGTGAGCGTGTTTGCCGCTTTGTGGGGTGAGACAGGACACAAATGAAAGGTGCCTAATTTCTTACTCTGACATGAAGTTTGTTTCATTTAATAACTAAAGCTCAGTTACTTTAACAAATAAAATCATATACTATTAAGCAGTATATGCTAAGTGTGCATCATTATAAACTCCCACAAACNCTCCTCAGCCTCCTCTTGTACCTGACAATTTCTTAGGCTTCCTTATTTTTTACGACCTTAACAGTTTCAAGGGGTGCTGGTCAGGTATGTTGTAGAATTTTCCTCAATTTGGGTTTGCCTGGTTTTTCTCTCACAGTTAGACTGGGGTTATGGGCTCTGGGGAAGGCTACCATTGAGTGACGTGCTCATCTTATCATATGTCATATCATATCATATGTCATATCATATGTACGTGCTGTCAACATGACTTATTTCTGGTGATGTTAACTTTGATCATTTGGCCAAGGTAGTGTTTGCCCAGTTCCTCCACTGAGAAGTTAAACTTCTCACTCCTTTGCATATTCTACTCTTTGGAAGCATGTCACTTCCTGAGAAGGCAGTATCTACGTAAATTATTTCTAATTCTCCTGCAAGGAAGATATGTCTCTTCTCCTTTCCTTCCTTTGTTTTCTTTCTTTCTTCACTTTCTTTCTTCCTTTTTTCTCTCTCTCCCCTCTCTCTCTCTCTCTCTCTCTCTCTGCTTCCCTCCCCCCCTCACTTGTTCCCTCCCTCCCTTCCTCTCTCCCTTCCTTCCTTTGTTCTTTATTTACATCAGCATAGACTCATGGATATTTATTTTAATTTAGGGTCATCATAAAATGTTACATTATTTATTTTGTTGCTCAAATACTTCCAACTTCAGCCCTTGTGAGTTCTTTCACGTTGGCTCCTATGCCCCTGTGACATGCCCTCATCCTTTTGTTTTTTGGATATTTCCTTATTTTGTAGCCATACAGGATGTTCCACAATCAATTCTACAAGATGCCCTAGAATCAACCATTTCTCCAAAGAGCCCTGGTTCCTTTATTGAAGAATAATAACTAAGATCTGAGCACCTGGTGTGCTTGTTGCTACTTGGGTGTTGCTGCTTCTAGGATCTCTCAGTGGACAGACCTAAGAAAGACACATATGCTTACTAACCCATGTATACCCAAATATCTATAATCATGTCTATATGTATTCATCTGTATCTAT
>NW_017731411.1:128800-129560 GCF_001890085.2 Hipposideros armiger
GCCAGAGAAGTAGACATATCTTTGGATAGGCCACATATTTATATATGAGTGATCTTTAAAGAAAATTTGTGACAGATAGAGAAACAAAAGACTTTAAATTCTTTCTTATATTTGTAAAATATTTATAGTTTCAAAGTGCTTATTCTTGCTAGTGTACTATTTATTTGATTTCCATGGCCATTTTATGGGTTGGGGAGCCACTTTTCCAAAAAAATTTGAGGTTCAGAGCATTTAGTTGTCTTTTCCATAGCCACACAGTTAGTAAGAACCTTCTGGTACTCGAACTTAGATAATTTTTTGACTGATTTTTGCTTTCAATTGCAGTTGATATTCAATACTATTTTATATTAATTTCAGGTGTACAGAATAGTGGTTAGACGTTTATATATTGGGTTGTCAGAAAAGTCATGACGCATTTTTGCAAAGAAAAACAGAAAAAAGACGTCCCCTTTGGTTAGTCTAGCTACCTGGCACTAAACATAGTTTTTACAACATTATCAACTATATTTCCTACACTGTATTTCACATCCCAGTGACTATTTTGTAGCTGTCAATTTGTACTTCTTAATCCCTTCACCTTTTCACCCTGCCCCCAAGCCCCCTCCCATCTAGTAACCATCAGTTTGTTCTCTGTATCTATGTCTGTTTCTGTTTTGTTTTGTTCGGTGTTGTTTATTTTGTTGAACTGAGATTTTTAACGTTCGGGCCAGTGTTGTGTGCATCCAATGCTTCTCCAGTGTGTCTTCAAGCCTGCGGTGCT
>NW_017731411.1:132349-140537 GCF_001890085.2 Hipposideros armiger
ATCACCAACAAATGAACAATAGCAAATTAAAAACAACAGTAACAACCAAACAAGGATATTTCTATTTCCAGCTACTCCGACTCTGGTGTACTCCAGGCCTAGGGCTCTAAGTTATAAGCATGTACACGTGAGGTTTACAAAAATGCTCAAAGGTATCAGTGAGCTGCCTAGTTTGCTTAACGAGCCACTGGCAGATCAGCCGGCTTGACTCTCCGTTACCGTACACGTCACTTTCCTGGAGCCTAAGGGCACCCCGCCCCCTCACTTCACAGGTCTCAGGTGTGGAGCGTCCTTGAAAGAATGGGGCTGCCCTTGACAGCCTGGAACAGAAAGTTCAGCCTCTGGCTGAGGAACTTAGCCCTCTGACTATGCGTCTTGCTCTCTCTTCTCTGACTTTCCCCTCCCCTAAAGAGGAAAGTTATTTTCAAACCTCCATCTGTTTTGTGTTTAACGTGCAGAAAGGTTGCACATTTTCAGGGACCTTGTTCATAAGCAGTAGATTGTACAACAGTTTATTACACAAGTGGAGGTTTTTATTGCTGGCCTTTGTTGAGTTGCCAGCTGGGAGAAGGAACATAACGTGCTCAGCGGTCCCTATCAGGAAAAATGAGAAAGCATTAAATACCAGTCAAATCGGCAAGCATTGAAAAGTGGGTAATCAAATCCAGAAATCCCTGGAACATGGCTGGTGAGAGGGATTTTTCTCATTAATAGTGTTTATACATCCATAATTGTTTCTTAAGTCACTTATGTCACAGGCAGCACCCTAAAGGGTTATGTGAGGCATGTAACAATGGTGAAGTACATTTTTGACTTAGAAAGACTCATATCCACTTCAAAACCTGACTTTAGTCGATGCGGGGCATCAAACTGAAACCCTGGGAACAGCTTTATATACATACAGTTGACCCTTGAACAACACAGGTTTGAACTGCACGGGTCCACTTATATGCAATTTTTTTTTCTCTAAATGTATTTCTCTTCCTTATGATTTTCTTAATAACATTTTCTTTCTCTAGCTGACTTTGTAAGATATAGTATGTAATATATACAACATACAAAGTATATGTTAATCAACTGTTTGATATCACTAAGGCTTCCAGTCAGCAGTAGGCTATTAGTAAACCTTTGGGGGAGTCAGTTAAATGCAGGTTTTTGACTGCACAGGAGGTCGGTACCCCAACCCCCACATTGTTCAAGGACCAACTGTAAATTTTGAATCACATCACAATGTTGGGGCTTACTAAGCCCTTTTCCTTTTCCTGAGCTATACACTCTGTTCTCCTAGAAGAAAATTAGTCAAAAATCACATTTTACTACTAGTTTGTCCCCAGCCATGTGACAGGGTATAGGACACTTCCACAAAGCATCTTAGGAAATGCTGTACCAGAGCAACCCCAACTGTAACAGGCCAATGCCTATGGTAGCAGGTTATTCTTGTTCCTTCCATTTCCAAAAGCTCAGACCATCACAGAAGCTGCTAGCGAGAAATTGATGGAAACCTCAGAAATGCTCCAATCGCATAGTTCTCAGCCCAGGCTGCACATCAGAATCACTTGGGGATCCCACCCTGGACCAATTGAATCAAGTCTCTTGGTGGGCTAGGATCCTGGTATGCTTTCAGAGTTCTCCAGGTGATGGTAGTATGCCGGTTGGGCTGAGAACTGAAGGTCTAGTCCAGCAGGCTTGTTTTACTGGTAGAAGAAACTGAGCCTAGAGAAGCTACTGTCCCAAACAATTGATTGACAGTACATTGGTGGCTGTCTTTTCCAGCAAGGTGCTTTCTTACTACAACACTGCTTAATTTCGTGTCCCAAATTTCATAGCCTTTTATTTCTAAAAGTGACACATTCAAACCTATTCTATTCCTCTCATTTATTGTAGGCAAACAGATGTGCCAACACTTGTATTGGCAGCGGCAGCTCAAACGTCCCCCAGGACTCCAAAGGAGAGCGTGGGACCACAGAATCAGGGTGGTCTTGTCAGGACCATGAGAAAAAGTGGCTAAATGCCTCCGTTCTTTTTTTAGGGGGCGCATGGCGAAGGGAATCGGGAAGTTACCTTTACACAAAGGAGATGCAGCCACATTCTCCATGATCAGTCCATTATTAGAATCTTGGCCTGTTTGAACAAAACAGCCCTAAGTTATGCCTGAGTCCTGGCATAAATATTAATGATTCTCCCACGTCACTTCCAAAAACGTTCCAAATTGAACATTAAATGAACTGATGACCTTACTCTAGATTCCTTCTACCAAAAGCCTTGTCCACGCTTTCATTGAGAGGTCCTTTTTCAGGCTGAGAATACCAAGCCTTTTCCCAACACCATAGGCTATGCTCTAATTGCACTTTTGCTGCAGGTCTGATAAACAATGTACTCAATCTGATAGACAGCTGATACCCAGGGGGACGTTGGTCAGTAGCCTTAGACTTCTCAGCTTAATCGCCCTAGCTTTAATGCCACTTAAATCACAATGTAAGCACTGAAGGAATTTCAGGAATCTGATGATATAAATTGTATTTTTAGAGCCGTGAATGACTTGAGCGAGTGAAACAGTGCAGGGACTAAAGATAGTTCTCTTTAGTTTTCCCATGATTTATCACAGGCGAGTTCACAGCAGGTTAAAATAATTGAATGCTGTGATAGCATACGTATTGGCGTGGTTTTATGAGTACTCATTCATAACATATTTGTCACAAAGCATAATTTCCATGGTAGACCTCTGATCTGCATGCATTTTTTTTTCCAGTGATGACACAGTCAAAATAACTCCTTCATGGAGGCTGGCTACATTTTCACAGTGTACGGCCCCACGCTAGAGCTTCAGGAGGAAGGGGGATCATAGAAATGACGAGTCTGCCAAATAAAATGTAAGTATATCCTGACAAAACGCTCGCTGTTATCGGCGTATAAAGAGAAATGTTCTTTACTGAATGGTTGTAACTCAGGGGCTCTGCTTTGTAGGCCCTACCTACTTCTTACTACTTTTGTTTTCTTTTTCCTTCATTGTTTATTTTCCACTTTTCTCCTGGTGTATGTTTTCCTTATTAGCTGTGACCCCTGGGCAAGTAATTTTTCCACTCTGAAATCAAATGTAGAATATGCAGATAATAAAAAATGACCGCAGGGTCACTGTTGCAGACTAGAGATAATGAATGTGTGGTAGGTACACAGGGGCCCAAGTCCGGCTGTGTAAGAAATGTAATTTTCCTTATTTTTCTATAAATCCACTTAATTTCTATTTTGAGCCCCGATTTGGCTTATGGGAACACAATGGCTTATGGAAACATGATCTCAGTCAAATCAGGACAACCTTATCCAAACCCAAAGGAGGACATAGGACCCATCTGCTTTTTTATCTTCGGTCAAGTCTGCTGCCCCACGTTGCCCCACCTGAGGGGAGCTGGGTTGCCAGGCAGGTGGAAAGTGCCCAGGTCTCCTTCCCAGAAACCCCACCATCATATCAACTTCCGTGGCTTCTCTGGCTTTCCTCCTCCCCAAATTTGAATAGTCTTATCTAGTCTGGAGAAAGTTTCCCAGCTTTTCATCTAATCTTCCAAATCTTTGGTTTATGCCTAGAGCCTGGGATTTGGGACTCAAAAGCTAAAAATATTACTCTTCTATTATCTATATTTTGCTGGTTTTTCCTTCCCTGAAGCACGAAAGACAGTCTAGCTGCCTAGAGGGGAAAAAACAGGGAATACCAGGGAAAACCCATAGGCAAATACTCACTCCCAGTGATTTCCCACCATACATATAAAGCACCAAGAAGAAGCCCTGGCATACATCCATCAGTCAACAAAGGTGACTGATATCTCTATACGTGGCAGCTTAAAGAAGAGATTAAGAATACGGGCTTGATGGCCAGGCTGCAGAAGTTCAAAGTCAGACTTCATGGTTTCCTGGCTCTGTATCCTTAGACAAGTTACCTAACCTTTCTGTGCCTCAGTTTCCCAATCTACAAAATGGAGATAATAATAGTACCTACCTTATAAGGTCATATATATTGATCAATAAATTAATTATGCTATTATTATTATTATTGTTACTATTACCAATATTGAAAACTTCTGTCCCTTAAAGCCATTAACTTAAAGCCATTAGCGACCATGATTGTGTTGACATGGTTGACGCACACAAGTATATCACACTGCAGAGAAGAAGGTGAACGTATCACATCTAGCATTTCACAGGGAAAAAAGGAGCGACTGCTCCCAGGAGTGAGCCTGGGCTGAGTTCCCTAGAAATGCAGCCCTCTGGAAAAAATCTGGAAAACAATTGTCCTAAGGGCTGGGTTAAGAAGGGATCAGCTGAAAAGAAAATAAATGAACAAAGAAAACAAAAACAGGAACAGACTCACAGATACAGAGAACAAACTGATGGTTGCCAGAGGTAAGGGGGGTGGGGATGGCAAAGGTGAAGGGGAATAAGAGGTACAAACTTTCAGTTATAAAATAAGTCGTGGGGAAGTCATGTACAGCACAGGGAAATAGTCAACAATATTATAATAACTTTGTATGGTGACAGATGGTTTCTAGACTTATTGTAGTGATCGCATTGTAAGGTATATAAACGTTTAATCATTATTTTGTACACCGAAAACTAATATAATAAGTATGTCAACTATACTTTAAAAAACCTGTTTTTTAAATAAACAAATCAGCTGACTCAATTAAGGCAGTTTTGAGTTGCTGGCACAGACAGGCAGACTTTTGAAGAGCTAGAGTTGGAACTGGGAGACATCCATGCTTTCAATCCAGGGGACAAAAGGAGACAGAAAAGGAGAATGAGAAGCAAAGTTAGAGAAAGGCTGCCAAGTCAATACCAGAAACATGCCTGGTTGACCATGCTGGCAGTTGTTGCAAAATAGAACATGCACTGAGCCTTTCCTGGGATGTGAGTCATGAGTGGACTTTCGCTGAGGGAGGTGCCTCTTCCATGAGCAGGGACAAGAAGGGAAAACTGAGGGAGAGGCAATGGTTTGCCAATCCCCATGGTACATAATCTCATTTTCCAGCCGCCATATTGATGATCATGAGAATGAGAATATAGGAACTTTGACCCTTATACCTATCCATTCCTTATATCCCAGGGCCAACCTGATCAATGGTCCCCCTCAACCCACACTCAGTCAGGACAAACAAGCCTTTAGGAACAGTGGACAGAGCATCACATCAAGAGTCAAGACACCTGGACTCAAGACATGCCCCTTCATCTTGGACCTATGGCCCTCCATGAGGAGGTGGGAGCAGAGAAAGGTAGCTGCTTTGGGGAAAAGCAATGTAGCATAGGTAGGAGTGTGGGTTTTGCAGCCAGAGGGTCATCAATATAAATTCTGTCTTTGCATTCACTAGATGTAAATATAGGGCAATTAACTTATTTAAAATCTAAGTTCCACTTCCCTCATGTATAAAAATGCAGATAATAATAGCACACTTCTCACAGGATTATTCTGAAGATTAAATTCAAGAATGTATGTGCATTGTTCAGCACAGCACTGCTGAAACACTCTAAGTACTTGATCGATCATTGTGAAAATCACTATGATGATTATTTAGTGGAACCCTGGGCAACATCAGATCAAGGGCTACTAAATTTGTTGTGTAGGGGAATTCAAGACTGTGGGCTCTGCTTCATCTAGAGCATCTTTGTTTTTACATCTGTTTTACATATGTTTTTAAAAATAAAATAAGTGAATAAGTGATCCACACTAAATAGTAATAATAATAAAATAATAATAACAACAATAATAATAATGATAATAATACAAATCACTGAACTAGACCAATCGTTGGCAATTTTTTCTGTTGAGGGCCAGATAGTAAGTAGTTTAAGTTTTGTGGGCCACACATGGTCTCCACTGCATATTCTGTTTTCATCAGAGTTAGGGTTAGGGTTAGAATGAGGGTCAGGCTTAGACAGAGAATAAGAATATTTGTTAGAACTGACTAATGATCATGACACAGAACTCCCATCTGTGTACAACTAACATCTCAGTGGCTGAATATAATTAAGATTTATTTCTTATGTCACAAAAAAGTGTGAGTTGGGGGTTAGGAAATCTACACCACAAAGTTTTGGGGGACCAAAAATCCTTCCATTTAGTGGGTTCTTCATCCAGCTGGAGACCTTCTCTAAATGGAAAGAAAAGAGAGATGATCCCACATTAAAGAGTTTTTTTAAAGATGTGAAAACCATGCTTAGCCAGGGGCTGCAGAGTGATAGACTGTGGGCAGATTCTGGCCTGCAGGCCATAGTGCGCTCACTCTGGGGTTAGAACAGCTCCCATGCTGCTTCTGAAGACGCACCGAACTTCTCTCTGACAAACTGTTTTTCCTCCATCAAAGTAGCCTGACTACCCACTATAAGGTCTCACTCTACCTTTCATGTGTTAATCTTGTTCATATTTATAACAGTTGTCAGGTTAAGTGTATTCATTAAAATTTTATATGTAATATTACACAGAGTTCTTTTGTGAACAGTTTTCATAAAGATGGTCTATGAGTTCCTGAAGGCTGCTGTTTCAAAGTACCACAAACTGGGTGGCTTAAAACAACAGAAAGGTCTTCTCTCAGAGTTCTGGAGGCCAAAAGTCCTAAATCAGCGTGTTGGCAGCATTGACTCCTTCTGAGGGCTGTGAGGGAGAATCTGACCCATGCCTTTCTCCCACCTCCTGATAATGGTCAGCAGCCCTTCATGTTTCTGAACTTGTACACGTGTAACTCCAATCTCTGCCTTCATCACGTGGTGTTGCCCCTGTGTCTGTGTCTTCACATGACCATCTTATTGGATTAGGGTCCACCCTAATGACCTCATCTTAACTTGATTGAATCTGCAGACTCTATTTCCAAATAAGGTCATGTTCACAGGTACCGGGGGTTAGGACTTCAACATTTCTTTTTAAAGGACACAGGTCAGCCCGTAACAGGTGGCGAGCAGCACAGAGTTGCCTGTGTAAGAACTGTGAAATGTTAGAAGCGAGCAGGACTGTCAGGGCTGCCCCATGTTGTGACAGAGATTAATAAGATAGACGAGGTGACTAAAGAGCTTAATTTTTACCCTTTATTATAAATTGTGAAGAGAACAGTACTATTACAGCTGCTATTGTGAAGAATGTAGAATTTTCCTTTTTAAAGTGTTTTTTTATGGACATGGAACAATGAACTAGAAAATGTTGCACATTCTGTACCCTTCTTCTATTTTCAACTTATAAATGCTGTATTCAAAATACCGGAACAGTGTGACTTGTGGTTACTAACAAAATTAAAAATAAAAGCAAAAGCTTCATAGCATCCATGTCACCCTGTGAGGGAAATGCAGCCTGGTGCCCTAGACAAGAAATGGACTTTCTGGTAAATTGTCACCCCTTTCTGCAGAGGTCGGGATTTGAAAATCACAACCAGCTGGTTATAATTCCATCCTATTTTGAAACAGATGACTTAGACTGCTGAACCATAACTGGGCTAAGATTTATTTCCCCCTACTTGGTCTAAGTTACAAAGACACAATTTTCAAAGTAGAATAAAGGGGAAAAATATTTTCTGGGTGACATCACCCCCACCACCACTAGAAGAAAACCTACCTCTGTGCCACAACTGGCCCATGCAAACTGGCCCATGCCAATCATCTCGAATATCCCAAAGCTGTACTTCCTCTCTCTTTAAAGTTCCATGGCACTTTTTGTCTTTGATCCTCTTCAGGTGCACTTATTACAGTCTGCCATATTTACAAGTCATATCCCACTTCCTAAAGTACAAGCTCTTTGAAATCTTGGTCTTATGACTCAGGTGGAGTGGAAGAAACCAGGGGGAATGGGGAACTTGAGATGCTGGTGGGGAAGGAGAGATTTGGAAGTGAATCCTTCAGGAAACAAGAAGGATAGGGTAAAGGGCCAAACTGGAATGATTTCTGGCCTACACAGGAACACCAAACAGTGGGGAATTTCATTTAAGCTTTCCTGGAAGCCAGCTAACCCCTTCTATATAGAGTACAACATCAGACCTAGAATTCAAGTAAGTGTATCTAAGGATAACTCTGCCCAAAGCTTTCAGCACAAGCAGGTCACTTAACTTCTCCCTGCTTTAGGCTTCTCATCTGTATGATGAGCCAAATCATAGTATTGACCTCAAAAAATTGTTGCAGGGATCAAATCCAATAATAGATGAAAAGCACTTAGCATATAGTCAGC
>NW_017731411.1:146952-149109 GCF_001890085.2 Hipposideros armiger
GCTTTCTTCTTCCTTGTACCCAGGGACATAGACAAGAGTGGAAGTGAGAATGTGTGATATTCAAGAGGAAGTGGAGGCCGAGACCTGGCTGGTCCTTTCCAGTGACTAGCTAAGCTGCTGCCTGCATTTACCTACAATGGTCTCCTTAATTCCTCTCTCCATCCTTCCTTGCTCTATCCCCCTCACTACCCTCAGGGGTAACTTCCTAATACGTAAGCCAAGTCATATGACTAAACCCCTCTGCCGACCCAATCCCCCTTCAGTCAGTGGATTCAAAATCATTCATGGGTGCTGAACCCGTTTCTATGTTCATTTCTTAGGTTGCAGGTTTTTATTTTCTGCACAGGCTTTGTACATTTGGACTTTGTACCTGTCATAATGTCAGACATGGCACTCACCTTCTCATAGGAGAATTTTTCTTTTTTTCCATCCAGAGCATCACGCTGAAAGCGAGCCTTCCCTCCACCTTCCTGAGCTGGCGAGCACAGCCACAGGCCGCTCCTAGACACGGCACTTTTTTCGGGTCGGCTCTAACTCTCTTGCCGCTCAGTGTGGAAGGGGGCAGAACAGGGCGGGGCTGTGGGCAGAGGAGGCAGCGGCCAGGGGCCGGGAGGGGGCGGCCAGAAGAAAGGAGCCTGGTCATTTGGAAGCTTCCAGTCAGCGCTTTTTAAAAGACTGAGGGTGCTTATCTGGCGTGGCCTGGGTGATTGAAGTAAAGGAATGCAGGTCTATGACTCACCCTTGTTAGAGGGCTTTTCAAAAAATATAAAGTTGAGTTGATGCGTGAGAGCAAATCACTGCTGCTTACTGTTCAGAGACTTACAAGTGCTTGGTCGTGAGCAAAACACGTATTGATCTCGGCATCGGAGAGCCTGGTGAACTACCACAGTTTCTCTACTGACTTGGAAAAGCTTTGAGATGTGACAGAGACATCTTCATAATTAATACAGCATGAGCACGGCCACCACAGAGAACCCTGTCATAATGGATCTACCCAGTCAAAATGGTCAGCTGAGGGGCCCTGTGAAGCCCAGTGGTGGCCCCACGAGAGGGGACACACAGACACTGCAACAGATGAACCAGCTGAAAAACACCCACACCATCAGTAAAGGCACCCAGCAGCAAGCGCACAGTATGACCACCACTATTAAACCTGGTGATGATTAGACTTTAAAACTCCTTCCAAAGGACTGAAGAATCAAAACTTCAGCTGTGACCCCATGAAAGGAAATGAATTTGAAGATGATTGTTTGAAACANAAAATGCCAACATGAAACCAAGGTATTTAGATTTAAATGTTATACCACATTAGAATTCCACTTATGCAGAAAATCATTATTATCAATAAGTATTGAAATATTGGACATGGGCATTGAGAAGAGTTGTGAATTGAGAGAGGACAGACAAACTCAAAGTTGGTTACTCCTAGAGGGGACTGGTGTTGGCAGCATCTTTAACTCCGGAGGGCAAAGCTCAGAAGGTCACGTTGGGATGCCAGCCAAAGTGCCTAACAACCAGGATTCAACATCTAAGCAAGAGGTCTGAGTACCAATCAGGGGGCTTCCAACAAAAATAGATTTTTAATAAAATGTTGTCACTCTCTGAGGCCAAGTTCTCCATTGATGTCTGCCAGGGTCTCAGGTGATGGGTGAACTGAGCTACACATATATAGAAGCAAACAGACTCAGCTGTCTGAAGGAGGAAGGAGGTGACTGAGAAATGGAGACCACAGTAAGTTCTGACACATCCACTGCATAGGAATACCAAGGCATAGGAAGTTAAAAATGAAAAAATAGATAAAAGTGGGTTCATGATTTGTAAAGATCCTGGGTATAGTTTCTATTTTCTCACCTATCTTTATCAGGAAAATTAAAAATTTTTTACTTGTATAAGCCTACTGGTGTAGGAATATCTGCAGTCATAAAACTCTTAGACAAATATTACTAATAATTACCTATTGCAATCTATGGATTGCTATGTTTTTATGCTATGTTTAAATAGTGTAGTAGTTAACAGTGAATTCTGTGGAATCAGGGAGGCTGGAATGAAATACCAACTCTCTCACTTCCTAGTTATATGACTTCCTATTCATTACTTGACCTCTCTTTTTTCCTTAATTGTAATAGAAATAATAATAGCTACCTCATAGTTTAATTG
>NW_017731411.1:149845-153430 GCF_001890085.2 Hipposideros armiger
ATAAGAGGAATCATTCATTATAGAAGAAAACCAAGAAAGGCATATAAATGCAACTTTGTATCTCCCTAGAGAGTGTGGGTGACTAAACAAACAGCGCAGCCCTTTTTGCCATCCTCAGGTTGTGTCTGCTTGGTGCCACCTGAGAGTCCCCCTGAGAGCACAGGCTTTAAACTGAAAGTATTACTGAAGTACAGCTTCTGCTGAGGAGTGGCCCTGAAGCTGTCGGGGACACCACTACTGGACAGTCTTGTACAGGTGGCTGTCCAGTTTGGGGGCTTGACTCTTGAATGGGAATTGTTAAATGGAAAGGTGCTCTAAGGACTAGGTCCAAGCCTAGTCTCTCTCCCACTCGCTTGTTTTTCTTAAATCCCCCCTCACAATAAGGAGCATTTGTTACTACTGGAAATTGTGTTCGTGTTCTTCCAGGGTTGGGTGTTTATTTTAAGTAATAGTAATATTTTTTCCAGTGGTTCACTTAGATGAAGATGATTCCCTATTTTTAATATTTAAACAATGCCCAGCTCATGGTTTAGCTTGCGGTTGGTTGTACAGTTGTGTAATAGGTTATGGATATGGAGTGTTGTCACACATCTTGCTGCTTCTGGGACTATTTTGTCTTTCTCTTCCCATGTCTTTCTCTCCCGATGGAGAAACGTTCTTGCCTTTCCCTTAGGAATGGAATAAATTTATTCCAAAATAATATTCCATAGGAAGAAGTAAAGGAGAAGGAAACCTAAATATGTCTCTAAATTATATATTTGCAAGTTGACCCTGCATCGTAATATGGGTTGGCCCCAAGGGCGGGGGGTGGGGAGGCTACTGGTTATCAGTATTTCTATTCAGAATGAGATGAAAGCACCTTTCCTTTGCCATCTGCTTTGAGTTTGTTGCCATCATGCTTGGGTTAGAACCAGACAACCCAGCACAAAGCCTTGAGTGTAAATTGTTGGAATCAAAACATCTCATTCTGGTTACTTGTTTTAATTTTCTTTTTCTTTNTTAGATGGGGATTTTCCTCTCTCCCCACTGAACTCCTCCTCTGTTGGCCCTTGAGTTACTTCCACAGAGCTCTGTGTGATGTTAAAAGAAAAAAGAAAAAAACAAAAAGCAAAAAAACAACTTTGTCCTAAATAACAGAAATGTTAACTGACCTTTAATATTATGATTTCTTGATTTGATAAAGTGTATCTTCTGGAGACTATAAAGATGTCTTATATAGTATACAGCAACTTGTGCTATCTAAAAAGTATTCACATGATGGAGAATTCTTCTTGAAGATAATGTCAGGGGCAGGATTTAGCCGTATTGGCAGATTTGTAGTATAATTCAATCTCATCATCTTGACTGCAGTCTGATATGGAGATGGTTTCAATGTTTGCAGAACTGGTAGGCTTGTACCCAAATCCAAACCACTCCCAGCTTGAAGCTCTAGGCCATTACTTCAATTTCACACTTATTTAGGTGAAGAGGGACTTTAACTTAGAACAAGCACTCGGATCTCGCTCAATAAACTCAACGGCTATAAATCTAACCCATGATTCATTTCCACGATTCCATTGGAGATGAGAAACAAGAAACAGTCTACAAAGAGCTAATCACCACATTCTGATGGGGGCACCCCCAAAAAGGATAGAATCAGGGGGTCACAGCATTAAAGGGAAAGTGAAAAGTCTCATTGTCCATTATTTCCACATAGGAACTTGTGCCCCTTTTAAGTATTACAACTACTATTTATCCATTCTTCTTAGACATTCAAGGGCAAAACTTTTTATAAATTCTTCTCTGTGTTTGATTGCTTTAATGGTTCTCAAACTTCTAACAATGGATAACACATATGCATATTTTAATTATGTTCCCAATACCCACATTTAACACCTAAGAAGAAACCAAACCCTGTAATTCATTATATTACTCCAGTGTTTAGCATAGACATGTCTTACTAATATATCAGTGAGAAGATTTATGAACCAATTAAAGTCCTTTATGTGGAGCATACCTGTTTAATCATTTGAGTGTCACGTGTTTACTTCTCTACATGTTCATTATTAAAATAATAATAATAATAGATTTCTTTAAGGGCGTGCCACATTAGGATGGCACCTAGTGCAGGGGGCCTTGATGTAACTTCCATAACTAGTGTCTCTCTCTACTTCATATCAAGCACTAGTCTAAGCACCTTACAAGTGTTCCTTCTTGAATTCTTTGAGCAATCTGTGAAGCAGGTCCTGTTATTATTATTTTCTGCATTGTACAACCTTGGAAACTGAAACACAAAGAGGTTAGGTAACTTGTCCAAGGTCACACCACCATAACCAGGGCCAGAATCCCAACCAAAAACAGAACAAGGTCTCAGCCACTACATTGAACAGCTTTGGTGCCAAAAGCCGAACATCCCCTAAGAGTACTTAAGTGAGAAACATAGATAAGCATGATTTTGTACTCAATTATTGTTTTTTCTATCAAAAATAGAACTTTTAAGTTTATTTAAACAAGCAAAGCATAACACTACTGTTACCATGGCATTACATTTTAAAAGATTTAGGGCAAGATATAAAAATACAAGTTCCTAGATACAAGTAAGCACCTCTTCCATTAATCTTAACAGGATATCTTAACCCTTAAAAACAAGATATCTTAACCCTTTTCCTTCTGTACTTTATACTGATTTAAAACAAGAACCTCTATTCACTTTCTCATCACTGGTACTTTTTAATCTTTTTGCTCTTTCGATTTTCTTTTGTTGAATAGAAACAGAATTACATTTCTGAAAAAATCTCAGAAAATGATTTACCCTCTTTATTCCCATCTTCTGTCAATATCCTCTTAAATGTGGAATGCTACTTGCAAAATTTTCTTTTCCCAAGAAAAAAATAATCAGAGCACATGTGCGCACTTTATATAGTATCATTATCTTTCCTTTCCATTCAGGATGATTTCCTACAACTGTCCAGTTATTCTTGCTTTTATTATGTCTCTGTGTCATTTGAGATGCAAAGCTTTCATATCTCCTATTTTCTAGTGAAGTGGCTAGGACACAGATTGTGACACTGAATAGCAGTGGTGAGGACATCACTTGCTTTGCTCCAAATTTTCTGGGGGGGGGAGACCTTAAGTGTTTCACAATTAATTATGATGTTAGTTGTAGGGATTTTATTTAGGTACTCTATCAGATTGAGGAAGTTCCCTTCTATTCCTAGTTTGCTGCGAGTTGAGATCATGAACGGACATTGAATTTTGTCACATGGTTTTTCTGCATCAATTGATAGGATCATGTGGAATTCATTCTGTTTTAGAGTGCTATTTTGGTAGATTATATTGATTGATTTGTGAATATTGCATTGGGTTTACATTCCCAACATAAATTCCATATAGTTGTGGTGCATTCTTCATTGTATACATTGTTGGATACAATTTGTTTTGTTCGTTTTTTAATTTAAGATTTTTGTATCTATATTCATAAGAAATTTTAGGCTATGGTTTTCTTTCTTTCTTTTTGTACTGGTTCTGTCTGTTTTAGAATCAGAGTAATGGTGACCTCCTTAATTGAGCTGGGAAGTGTTTTCCCCTTTCTGCTTTTGGGGAGAG
>NW_017731411.1:155530-156809 GCF_001890085.2 Hipposideros armiger
TTGTGGGTGAGAAAAGAAAGGTAAGTTTGAAATCATATAGCTATAAACATCACTTTGGGTGATGTATGACTTTGGGCAATGACTTAACTTGCGTGAATTTTAGTTTCAGTATCGTGAAGTATTTCACATCACAGGGTATAATAGTCTTGATTAATGACTAACTCAAAGATATCCACATCCTAATCCCTGGAATCTGTGAATGTTAATTTATTTGGCAAAAAAAAAAGACTTTGCTGGTATGATTGAATTAAAGATTTCGAGGTGGGGAGATTATCCTGGATTATGTGGGTGGACCCTAAATGCCATCACATGTGTCCTTATAAGAGGAAAGCAAAGGGAGACTATACCACAAAAGAGGAGATGACAATGTGAAGACAGCGGCAGAGACTGGAGCGATGCTGCCACAAGCCAAAGAACCCTGGCAGCTGCCAAATGCTGGAAGGGACAAGGAACAGATTCTCCTCCAGAATCCAATGATACTGATTTCAGACTTTGGGCCTCCAGAACTATAAGAGAATACATTTCTGTTTTAAGCCACCAAGTTTGTGGTATGGCAGCTATAAGAAATGAATACACATATAAATATTATATACAAAGTATATTACATATAGGGGTGCATGTGTGTGTGTGTGTGTGTGTGTGTGTGTGTACACACCTATACATATACATACAAGTATGGACAAAGTACATTTTAGGATCTGACACACAGGACTTCAATTATTAATAGCACTGTAATCTCTCAGTCATATTTATCTGAAATGTAGCAGTTTGCCTGCCTGGTTAGCATCACCCTATGACATTAAAGCTAAAAAAATAGCCTTTTCTTTAAATCTTATTGATTTCTAGGGTTTTCTAAGAAGAAAATAAACCATAGGCATAATACTACCCCTTTTATTTATTTACACAAATGGAAATAGTTGTTATTGTTTTGTTTATTAAACTACCCTGAAATTTTTCAAATTTAATATTCAGCATTAGTAAAACATTATCACACACCAAGAATTTATTTCGTATTAGATTGTAATATATAGCATGTTATATTTACATCAATAAAATAATATCCTTTCTCCCTAAGATAATTACACACACACACACACGTGCACGTGGATGCTGTTGGAGAGGGAGATACCAAGGGAGTGGCAGAACTGGCACCCTGAGAGTGACTGACTACCAAGCTTTCAGGAGAAGAATCATGGTCAGTGATCAGACCCTGAATTCATGATGGCAGAGCTATTGTAGCAGGGTGCAGCAATGCACATGGGTGGCTTGAGAATAACAA
>NW_017731411.1:159033-160881 GCF_001890085.2 Hipposideros armiger
ATCATGAGGCCTAATGACTGCACTTGGCGATGCCTACCCCTGGGAGAATCCTGGATCTTATCGAGAAAGAAGTAGCAAAGGTGGATCATGTCCGGGTGATAGTATTGGATGAGGCAGATAAGTTGCTGTCACAGGGTTTTGTGCAGATAATGGAGAATATTAGTCTTATGCTACCTAAAAGCAGATAGTTTTTATCATATTCCACTACTTTCCCTCTTAGTGTACAGAAGTTCTTGAATTCCCATTTGCAGAAACCCTATGAGATTAACCTGATGGAGGGACTAACTTTGGAGGGAGTAAACCAGTACTATGCATGTATAACTGAGCGCCAAAAAGTACACTGCTGCACGACCCTTCTCTCCAGCCTTCAGATAAACCAGTCCATCATTCTCTGTTACTCCTCTCAGCGACTTGGATTGCTAGCCAAGAAGATTTCTTAACTGGGTTATTCTTGCTTTTATATCCATGCTAAAATGAGGCAGGAACATCGAAATTGTGTGTTTCATGATTTCCAAAATGGCTTATGCTGCAATCTTGTTTGCCCAAGGTCCTGGTCTACAGGCTGTGGATGTGGTAATAAACTTTGACTTCCCAAAGCTGGTGGAGACTTATCTCCATTGTACTGGAAGACCAGGTCGTGTTGGTCGTCTTGGCTTAGCCATCACCTGGGCCGCATGTGATGACCTCTTCCACCTGAAAAGTATTGAGGAGCAGCTGGGAACAGAAATTAAACTTATCCCAAGCAACACTGATATAAGCCTGTATGTGCCAGGACACTACAGTGAGCTTGGGGAAGGTGAGAAGCCTCGACAAGCGTGCTTTGACAGACCACAGAAGGCTCCTTTGGATCTGTGGCATTGTGTTGGGGGGATGCTCTTCTCTTTGTAGGGTTTTCATCTTTTATTTTGGAACTACGAAGATTTAAAAGAGCTCAGACAATTTTTTTTTCTGCTTTTCACTGGTAAAGAGGAAAAATGCTGAAGAGAAGGAATTTACCTTTTTTGTTCCATTTGTTTGCACTGTGTGTTGACTGAATATTAGTTGCACTAACTGCTGGTTTTTAAAAACATGTTTTCTGGGTAAGGAAGACAAGGAAGGAGGAGAAAGGAGAGCAGGGGAGAAACCCTAAAAAGAGAAGAATCTTGATGAACACACAAGCTTGTCTATGATATCAAAACTCCCCAACAGCTGACTCTTCAGTACATTTCAACTTCTCCCTGATTACTCATCCATTTTTTAAGCTTGAAGAGTTTATTACTCTTTATTTGTGTGAAGTGCCTTATGCTATGAGGCGATTCAGAATATCATCTTTTAGACACAGCCCAAGGGATCAACAATGATAATTCTTTCTTTCCTTTTTCTTTTATTTAAAAATTTTTGTCTTTTCATTTTGCTCTCCGTTTGAAGTCTCTTCCCTTTCTACCCGATACTCAAGCCCGGGGATGGAAGCTGAAACGTATAGTAATGTTAAACACCATTTTCTTTTTCTTTATGTGGAGGAGTTGATATGTGACTGATGTTCATGGGCAGTTTCTAAAAATGAAACAATCCCAAGAAAACACTTTATCCGGGCTGAGTAGATGCAACGTTGTTGCTCCCAAAGGGAAGAGCCGTCCATAGCTGCAGGAGCCACATGACAGGCCTTTGGGTCCCAGAGCAGAACACTGAGGGCGTGTTCACACACGTCTCCATTAGCAGTTATGGCACGTGATGTGTAGACATGTCAGCCATGACGCTTTTTCCTCTGTGGCAAAGCGTGTCCCATAGAAAATTGGGCGTGTATACTTGGGTAAACTTTGTAAATAAGTTTTTTTTCTGGAAATATATATATATATATATATATATATA
>NW_017731411.1:167926-168835 GCF_001890085.2 Hipposideros armiger
AAAATACGTCTTTATGTTTGATGCAGCATTCTCATTCTTTATATTAAAGGAAGGGCCTTCATATCTGCTTGGGCCACTCATTCACCAAAGTGCCATTCTTCTCCAGACAGTTTCAGCGTCATATTTTTGATACTTCCCTCCTCGTATTTGTGAGTCTGTCTCCCTTCACAAGCTTCTCTAGACTTGTTACCATGGCTTATTTATCTTTGTATCCATGGTACCTAACACAACACATGGAAGATGCTCATGAAATTGTTGAATGAGTTGGGGAGAGAGAGGGATAAGTGAACATGTGTTAGCCTCAAAGAAGTAAACTTCCTTTTTTTTTTGAGCCGCACAAATGAAAGGGTATTACTGTTTATTGAATATGAGATGGAATCAGATCAGTGAACTTAGTTTTGAGGTACAATCAGCTCATATCTTATTAAATGCAGCAGCTTCAAGAACTGCAAAAAGCCAAACAGTGAATCCTCTAAGGACTGCATCGTTTTAAATTTATGTTTACAATCGAAGTCAGCCACACCTCTTTGGGCTGATCCTAAAATAAATCTTTTCTCAAAAAGCCACAGCATCCTGGCACTTAACAATAACACAAAAGCCCAGCCCTGAGCAGCTGTTTGTTTTGATAGGAGCTGAATCAACTCTTTTTTAATGAACACAAAGCTCTCCCTGGGTCCGGGGGTTTTGTTCTGCTGCTTTCTGAATCTCTCAAAGCTCATCTTATGAAATTTTAGTGAGACTGCTTCCACTCCCTCCTTGGCATGGACACCTCCTTAGGCTTGCTGCACACCCTCTCTGACCTCAGACAGACAGACAGACGGGTGGGGGCCTTGCTGACCAGGGAACTTGGCTTCCTTTCACTTGCTTTGTATCCCAGGGCAGAGGTGTTCTGGGCCGATGCCCACACCC
>NW_017731411.1:172368-177580 GCF_001890085.2 Hipposideros armiger
CACATTTTCTTTTAGCTCTGTAATAATTTTATTTTTTCATTCAAATATTAGATCCATTTGAAATTTGTTTTATTGTTATTTTGTTATTAATATATAACTGATTTTTAAAATCAATAACGAAGTTTCCCAGTAATATTTACTAATTAATGCATCATTTTTCCAATTATATAAAAGTAACTTTACTGTTCTGTTGCATTGCTTTCTTTACCTATCATAGAACATTGCCACACTGTTTTGATTATAGTAGTTTTATTAACATTTTAGCATTGTCTGCATCACTCCTCTTTTAAAGAAAATTGTCTATCCTCATTCCTTTATGTTTTTGGATAATCTTCAGCATTACTTTTTCACATTATAAAATAATATAATTGTGAAACTTATTGCAAATACTTAAACTTACCTATTATTTGTAGAAGAATTACATTTGTAAAATAATGTCTTTCCTTCAGGAATAAAACTTACTGTACTTTTGTTCCTTTAATGTATCTTGATAAAGTTTTGTAGTACTTTTCTACATAGACCCTAAATATTTCTTTTTTTTTAAGTTTATTCATAGCTGTTTTGTATATTTTTATTAGTTTAAATAAACCTCTAAATTTTTTAATGCTATTTGGTTTTTTTGAAATGTTCAAAAGAGCCATTGAGGTTTTTGTGATAGTGGTACTTGGTAATTGGTGCTTATTTATTTTGTTTTAGCCAAATTTCTGTGTAACTTATTAGTTTGAATAGCTTTTTAGTAGATTCCCTTGGCTTTCCAAGGAGAAAAATCATCCGTCACTTGAAAATGCAAACTTTGTCTTATTGCCATTAACTCCCTCTCTTTTTTCAGTCATTTGTTTTATTGCTTTGGATAGAACTTCTAAAACATATTGTATAATTGTGTGATGGCAGATGTGTACCTGATTCTAATGAAAACTCCTCTGGTGTTTCATCATTGCATGTAATCTTCAAGGGCTTAAAATATATCCTTTTTTCTCATGTCAAGAATTACTTTTTTTTCAATGTGCTAATATTGATATTTGATTTTATCTAATACATTTTCATTATAATGCTTATGTGATTTCCCCCCCCCCGGTCTGTTTATATATTTTAATAGTAGTTTTCCTAATATAAATATGTTCTTTCATTCTTTACAAGGAAATGCAACTTGGCCATGGAACATGATTTTTTAATGTAGTATCAGATTCAAATCTTAATATTTTCCTGGTGATTGTACAGCGAGAAAAGAGTTTGTATTTTTCTTCTCGTGTGCTATAATTGTCAAGTTTTAGCACCAGGGTTATGGTAGCTTTATAAAACTAACTAGGAAGCTTTGGATCTTCTTCCATTCTTTCAAACAGTTTACAGAGTAGGAGAATTATCTGTTCTTCAAAGTTGGAAAAAATTGCTCATAAAAACATTTGAGCCAGAGCCTTTTTTGGAGGTAAGCCTTGACAACACTTTCAATTTCTTCCCTAGTTATTATTTTTTTTATTCAGGTTGCCTGTTTCATCCTGTCAATTTTGGTCATTTATATTTTCCTAGAAAATCATCAATTTCATTGAGATTTTTTAATTTAATGACGTAAAACAGTACATAGTATTCTCTTACAATGCTTTTCAACTCTCTATCTACAGCATCATTCCCTTGTAACTAATTTTGTACATTTGTGTTTTCTTTTTTCCTTTTAGACGTCTACAGTTTGTTATAGTATTTGGTTCAGTTATGATCCAAATGTCACACATTTAAAATTAATTAAAAATTTTCTCTTTCATAATGAATTTCTGCTTTTTCTTCATTGTTTTTCTCATTTCTTCTTTCCTAAAGCTTATTATGCTACCTTTTCACATATCTTAGTTGAATGTTTAACTATTTTATATTTATCTTTTCTTGATAACAGTAAAAATATATGTCTGTGCAATTGCCCTGAGTGTAACTGTGGCAACATCCTGTAGCTTCTCATACACAACTTTCTTTTCTTTTTTTTTTTAAAGATTTTTATTGAGGAATTGGGGGGATGGGAACAGTGCTGGGGAATTGGGGGAAGGGGAACAGACAAGTTGCTGTCCTTTTGTTCTTCAGTCTAGTNGCACCAGGCCATAACCTCCACACTCAGTCCTCTCTGGGTGACCCTGAGATGCTACTTTCCCAGCCAAGAAGCCTGGAGTATCAGCCGGGCAGCTGGCAAAGGAATACCAAGGCTGTCACTGGCAGAGAACTTGAAAAGATGCAACTGGCATCTTGTGATTGTCACCTGGATCAGATGCACCTGTACCTGCCCACCTGCACTCCTGGGCCTATTCACTCAGCTAAACCAGAGATTATAGAGAATAGTAGAGAGGATAGTGGGTTCCTTCCTCTCTGGCAGATTTCAGTACACGAGATGGATGATGATAAATGTACGAGGAGTGATGAAATCGCCCCTGCCACACCCGTGCCCTCTGTTCTAGGCACAAAGTAAAAAAACAACTAAGAGGTGTGGCTTTTCCTCCACAACCTCTAGAACTCTCTGAATATTAAGGTCATCTGATTCATAAGAGCCTCGTGCTTCCTGAGCATGCCAAAGGAAAGGGATAATTTCTGATAATATGCAACTACTCACCCTGGACCAATTCAATCCAATGGTTCAGGTGACGCTTCTGCCAGCCATAGGCTGGGTGACGCAAGGAGCGTGTCTTTATTCACTTGTGTATCCCTGGAACTTGATACAGTGTCTATCAAGCAGCCAGACACCTGAAACTCAGTTTCTCAGAATTGAGTCTGGAACTCAAATGGAGCCTTCATGGAAGGTGGAGCCCCCTACTGCCACATTAGGCCCCTCCATCCTGAAGTGGTTCATCCTAGAGCATGGGAGAAGAGTCCCCTCCTCCCTGCCATAGGTCCACCAGGAATGCTGGAGGGTAAGCCCACTGCAGGCACAGCCCCTCGCTCAACTGGAAGCATTTCTTTATTCATTCAACACGTGTGAGCAGAGCACTGGTGCTGGGCTAGGGACTCCGTGGGCCTGGAACACATGGTGTGTGGGTGGGACAAGACTGCACATGGCAGCCCTGAATGGATATCTGTCAGTCCCAGCACCTTAGCAGCTGGCTTGGACTGAAAGGCTTATTTGTACATAAACCACAGCTCCTTCTGAGGTTCACAGCACAGCCATCTGGGTGAAGAGCTCTTTCAACAGAAGCCGGAAAGCATGGTGCTCCTGCACAGAGGCCCAAGTCAGCACAGAGCTGTCTTTCACCTGCATCCCCACTTCTGAACACGCTGAGGGTCCCTGTGGCTGTTTGCCTAATTCACAGGGGACCATTAACCAGAGGCCACACCACTCCAGAAGCAAAACAAAAATCCGACTGCACCAAGCTCATTACAATATTCAGACACACACAAACCCTGAAGCACATGAGACCCTAAATGAAGCAGGTTCTTAGTGCAATTAGACTTAAAAGCAAGAGATTAGGTTCTAATTCAGGCTCCTCTGATTAGATAGAGCAAGACCCAAACCTCACTGAGCCTCAGGGTCCTCATGTGTGAAATGGAGATGACAGGAGAAGAAGGAGATAATTTCTGTCCAGTGTTGCCTGTTAAAATACAGGATTCCCAGCTAAACTTGAATTTCAAATAAATTGGAATAATTTTTTAAGATCCCACACAATATGTGTCCCATGTGGTATTTTTACTTGCTAAATGTGGCAACTCTAGTGCTGCAGAAGCTGAAGTTACCAATTACAAGGGAGATATTGTGGGAGGGTCTTTGTAGACGGTGGTGGAACATTGTCTAGGACTTGACAGGTCTTTCCTACTTGCCTGCCACTACTGGAGGCAGGGGCTGTGTCCTATTGAATTATAACTCCACAGTTCCCAGTGCCCAATATATGGGTATACGGCAAGTGAATGGGGTGTTGAGTTAGCTGTGGTGGTTAAATGATATTTAGGTGGTGTTTATAGTAGAGCAGGTGGGGAAGGTGGCTAAAAAGAAAACTGCAAAGAACATGCAGCATCTGCAACCTAAACGAGCTGCTCTGGGCTGTTCTCCGCCAACAACAGAAGCGCTCAGTGAAGCCTATTCAACTGAAAGTAGTAATAGCAGCAAAACTGAGCCCACAGGTTGTCAGAGCGGGGGGGTGGGCATGGGGGGGAGTTCATGATAGAGAATTCGTGATTAAGGGACAATGTAGCAATATTACTGATGTGACATTTTCCCCAGATTATACAAATCATTTACGTGTGTTTGAAAATTGAAAACAATACAGAAAAATGTTAAGAACATTGCATTTATTCATAATATCACAACCCAGAGATAACTACAATTAATGTTTATTTTTATACTCCTAGTATTTCTGATAAAAATACATATGTATCTTAGAGATATGTATAATATTTAAAAAATAAAACTCATATTTAACTTCATTTATAATTTTGTATCTAGCTTTTCTGAAGTATTTTATTGTGAGCATTACCTCGTGTCTTTAAATAGTCTTTTAGTGCATGATTCTAATGTCTGCCTAGTATCAACTTTTAGATGGCCATAATTTCTTATGCCAATCCCTAAATGTTCAAAATTTAAGTTGTTAGTTCCTTGGCATTCTAAATAAAACTGTTATTCAATTGCACAAACCTTTTTACCCATCTCTGATTATGTTCTCAGGGCATTAAAGTACTACAAGTAGCTTCCCAAGGGGAGTACTTAGAAGGTGACCATAGTGATATTCAGCAATGAGGTATGTAACACTTCTGAGTTGAATTGTCAGACCTTGTATATTTTTCTGTGTGTATATATATGTACTTTTAGTGTGTGTGTGTGTGTGTGTGTGTGTGTGTGTGTGTATTCTATGTTGAGGATGTTAATATTAACCCTTTGGTTATCAAAAATATTGTGTTATGGGCCAGCCGAGTGGTGCGTTGGTTAAGAACTGGCTTGGGATGCCAGAGGGCCCCGGTTTGGATCCCACATATGTGGGCCAGTGACACTGCCCTCTGCAGCTAAGATGGTGAACAGCAGCTCGACCTGGGGCTGGGCTGCTGTGGGTCACCGGCAACGGCGTAAGCTGCAGTCCCCTGCTGCAGTGGGTTGCCATAAGCTACCATGTGTAGCCGGCAGCCAGCGTGAGCGGCCAGCAGCTGCAGTGAGCAGCCGTCCAGAAGCCGGTGACTTATCTGCCTCATCCGGGAAGAGCGCAATGATGGTGCCAACTTGGGCCAGTGAAGCAATGTCCTCCACAACTAGACTGAAGAACAA
>NW_017731411.1:180110-195351 GCF_001890085.2 Hipposideros armiger
GGCCCTCATACACAACTTTCTCATCAAACTAGTTCACAGTTATAGTTTTTCACCTCATAAGTACAAAAGTTATTTATATAGTATTTTGTCTTAATTTTATGAGAGTGAGTTTGTTTCACTTAAACTGACATTAGTAATTTATAGTTTTTGTTTTTATTATAGCATGTTTAAATCATGCTATTATACAATGTCTGCTGGAGAGTATACATACTGATTTGATTTTGTAAATAAGTATGTGATCAGTTTGTATTAATATATAAATGTGGTATATGTCTATTATAGTATTACTTTTGTACTTAAATTCTTTGTAACCTTTATTTGTGGTTTTCTGCATCTATTAAAGACTAAGAATGGTATATGAAAGTATATTATTCTGTTCCATAGTGGCTGCACCAATTTGCAATCCCACCAACAGCACATGAGGGTTCCGTTTTCTCCACATCCTGGCCAGAACTTGTTGTTTGTTGATTTATTGATGATGGCCAGTCTGACAGGTGTGAGGTGATAGCTCATTGTGGTTTTTATTTGCATTTCTCTGATCATTAGTGAGATCTTTTCATATGTCTATTGGCCATCTGTATGCCCTCTTTGGAGAAGTCTACTCAGGTCCTCTGCACATTTTTTTAATTGGATTGTTTGGTTTTTGTGTGTTGAGTTATATGAGTTGTTGTTTTTTTAAATTATTATTATTATTTTTTTTTGGCTGAGCCATCCTGCTACCTGTTGGCAGCTCAGCGGCTGCTCAGCTCAGGCCGGAACTTGAACCGCTGTTGCTCAGAGCTCAAACTCTTGAGTGAGCTCTTAACCAACTGTGCCACTCAGCCGGCCCCCTTAAATAAATTTTGAATATTAACTCTTTATCAGATGTATCATTGGCAAATATCTTTTCCCATTCAGTAGGCTGTCTTTTCGTTTAATTGATGGTTTCCTTTGCTGTGCAAAACTTCTTAGTTTGATGTAGTTCCATTTGTTTATGTTTTCTTTTGTTTCCATTTCCCGAGGAGATAGATCAGAAAAATATATTACTAAGAGTGATGTCAAAGAATTTACTGTGTATGTTTTCTTCTAGGGGTTTTATAATTGTGAGTCTTACATTTAAGTTATTAATCCATTTTGAGTTTATTCTTGTATATGATGTAAGAAGGTAGTCTGAGTTTTATTTTTTTTACAGTTTTCCCAACACCATTTATTGAATAGACTGTCTTTACCCCACTATATATTCTTGCCTCCTTCGTCACAGGTTAATTGACCATATAGATGTGGGTTTATCTCTGGGTTCTTTATATTGTCCCATTGATCTTTGTGTCTATTTTTATGCTGTTTTGATTACTATAGCCTTGTAGTATATTTATATCAGGTAACCTGATACCACTAACTTTGTTCTTTTTTCTTGAGATTGTTGTGGCTCTTCAGGGTCTTTTGTGGTTCCATATAAATTTTAGGATTATTTGTTCTAGTTATGTGAAAAATGCCATTGATATTTTGATAAGGATTGCATTGAATCTAGAGATTGCTCTGGGTTGTATGGACATTTTAACAATGTTAATTCTCTCTATCCATGAGCATGGTATATGCTTCCATTTACTTGTATCTTCTTCAATTTCTTTTTCAATGTCACCATTTTTCAAATACAAATCTTTTACCTCTTTGGTTAAATTTATTCCTAGGCATTTTATTTTATTTTATTAATGGTATTGTAAATGGGATTATTTTCTTAATTTCTCTTTCTGATAGTTAATTATTGGTGTATAAAAATACAACTAATTTCTGAATATTAATTTGTATCCTGCCACTTTACTAAATAGTATGGAGGTTCCTCAAAAAATTAAAAATATAACTACCTTATAACACAGCTATTTCACTTCTGGGTATTTATTTAAAGAAACCCAAAATACTAAGTCAAAAAGTATATGCATCCTTATGTTCACTTCAGCACTATTTACAATAGCCAAATTATGGAAGCAACCTTAATGCTCATCAGTACAGGACTGGATAAAGAAGATGTGGTACATATATACAATGGAATATTACTCAGCCATGAAAAAGAATGAAATCTTGCCTTTTATGGCTACGTGGTTGGACCTAGAGGGCATTATGCTAAGTGAAATAAGTCAGACAAAGAAAGATAAATACCATAGGATTTCAGTTATACACGTATATGGAATCTAAAGATCAAAATAAATGAATAAACAAAACAGAAACAGACTCATAGACACAGGGAACAAACTGATGGCTGCCAGATGAAAAGGGGTTGGAGGGCTGGTGAAAAAAGTGAAGGGATTAAAAAGTTCAAATTGGCAGTTACAAAATAATCACAGGGATGTAAAATACAGCATAGGGAATATAGTCAATAATATTGTAATAACCATGTATGGTGCCAGGTGGGTACTTGACTTATTGGGGGGATCACTTTGTAAATTATATAAATGTCTAACCATTATGCTGTTCAACTGAAACTAACATAAAATGATATTGAATGTCAGCTGTAATTGAAATTTTTTAAAAAAAGAAAATTAACCCACTTCAAATTAAAAAAAACCACACACTAAAGTATATTATTGTGTTTCTGTTCATTTCTCCTTATATTTTTATATGGTGTTCTTTATGCACTTTGATGTAGTTTTCAGTTGTGTGTATAAATTATATTTTCATGATGGAGTATGCTTTTTGATATAAGACATAATACAATTGCCTTTTTTTCTGTGTAAAATATTGTGTCTTTCATATTAATTTAATATAAATATTTTCACTCATCTTTCCTTGATTGTCAGTTTATGGGTAGAACTTTAACTATCAATTTTACTTTTAGCTTATCTGAGTAATTTCAGTTAAGGTGTTTTGTCTTTAAAGAAACAGGCTAATAATACTTCTGATCGCTGTTTAAAGGATTAAATGAGATAATACAATTAAAATAATTAGTGCTGTATTTAGCACATAGAAAATGCTCATTAAGTACCAACTAATAATAGTATTGAACAGCATGCACTGAATTTTTAAAACAAAATTATAATTTAAGAATTGTAATTAAAGACTATATACCTTCCTTGCTTATGCTGTCACATGTTGTATTTTAGGCATTATTTTTGACATCTTGTTTCATGCTTTCTATTTTTCATATGCCTTTCTTTGCTGTTTCCTTTTTTGTTCACTTTACTTTCTCATGAGTGGGTCAGACACTGATAAGTGCTATGGATGCTGTAGTGAGCAAAAGTATACTTGGTCTGACCTCAAGGGGCTTACATCCTAGCAGGCAGACACGAATCAGATCATCACTCACACAATATGTACAATTATAACCAAACTATAATCATAATGTATGTTATTAAGGGAAAATCACAACCACCACCTTGGATTCACATAAAGATTGGCAAAATACTTTTCATATATTATGTCATATGAGAAGAATTATAGTGGTATAAGAGATGTCCCTCAATAGTATATGATTAATGAGTGGATGGTTAATTCCTTCATGTTCAACGTTTCTTGCATTAAATATCACAGACAACTCACACTAGAGTCTCTCATACTGAAAATACGGGGAAATGTTACCCTCTGATGGGATTCAACATTTTCAGGAGACAAAATCAACAGAACATTTCTCAGCTAAAATATCCAAGACCCTAGGCTGTAACTTTACCACATTAGAGGGGAAAAACAAAACAAACAAACAAAACACCTTACTGAGTCATTAGATATTTAATAACATGTATTGTGTATCTTCAATGTGCTAAGTACTGTGGTAGGCAATACAGGTATTAATACAATGAAAATAAGACATGGTTTCTGACTCAAGGAATGGCCAGCTGTATGAGAAGCACCATCAGGATGAACATAGACAACCAAGGACTCAGGAGTTGGACATCAGGTTGGAGGCAATGATAGCCGTCTCCAAATATTGAAATGCAGAAAAGCTACAATATCTTTTCTCCTGTCAGAACTATCTAAAGATGGTATGAGTTTTCTCACGAGAAAATAGGTTTTTTTCCCCCACCAGTTCTATGAACTGGTCCTTCAACTTCTTTATCTCATCTATTATGTCAATTCTAGTTGACCCATATGCATGACATTTTTAAGAGCTTGGTGTAAGAATTTTCAAAGATTCAGAAAGGTACTGAAAATCATATAATAATTATCCATGTACACAGCCCCCAATTTTATTAAATGTTAACATTTTTGAAAATCTGCTTTAGATCTCTTAAATTAAGTGGTAAAAATGTAAAGATGGAAAGCCACCTTTGTCCCCTACTGACCCAATCCTCTTCCTCCAACCTCAGAGTTTGCACTGCAAACATCAACTGAACTTATCGGTCTTTTCCATCCATGTTCTTACATATTTACTGAATACACACATCTGATTTTTTTTTCTAAAACTTTTACCCCAATCCACTTTCTTTCTCAGAACTCCTCAGTGACTCCCCACTGCCTATCCCAATTGCTCTCAAGTCGTATTTATCTTCTGAATCCCCTTTGGAGTTTCAAAATTATATAAAGAGATTCCAGAGTTGACCTTGTTGGACTTCCCAATTTTTCAGGCTTTCTCCACCTTTGGACTGCTGACACTTGGGGCTACACAGTTCTTTGTGGTGGGGGCTGCCCTGTGTTTTGTAGAATATTTAACAGCATTGCTGGTCTCCACTCACTAGATGGCAATAGCACCCACCCCTCCCCAGTTGTAACAACCAAAAATGTCTCCAGACATTGCTGTGTCAACCTCATTTTTTATTTTCTGTAACACTGATGCTTTGAAATCTGGGGCTTTCCTGACCCTGGAGGAACTGACCCTCCCAGTGTTCACCAATTCCTAGAGATAGCAAGCAACTTGTCCTCAAGCATGCTTTTTCATTTCAAATCAACCAAACCAGTGCACACACTCCAACCACCTCCTTTATGGAGTTTTCATACTCAGGGTCACCATCCTCCTACCCTAAACATGCCAGGGCCAGGTACCAAACAACTAAATATAGCCCCTGTGCCGCAGAGCCTGCTGAAGTGATTCAAACTAGCCAGTCCTATGCCTGCTCACCCTACCTCATCTGTTCCTTCCCCAGGAAACACAATAAAGGTTCATGCCCACAGTTCCCCCTTCTCCTGATCAACCCTGGTGCTTCTCTCTGTGGCCCTTCCTGTGTGGACGGCCCCTTCCTCCTGGGAACTGTGAGTAGTAAACTACGTTTCTATGACAGTCATTTCCTGATCTGTGGGCCTTATTATACTTCAGATTTTCTTTTAATGCACTATAGTATTAAAAAAAAATTATTGGGCAACAGCCAGGGGCATTGGTTACACATTGGTTTCATGCTGCAATGGCATAGTTGACTCTTTTAAGGAGGGCACAGCTCACAGTGGCCCATGTGGGGATCAAACCAGCAACTTTGGTATTTATCAGCACCACACTCTAACCAACTGAGCTAACTGGTCACCTTACTACAGTATTTTTAAAACAATTCCCTAGTGTCTTCTGCTGCAACATTGTCCCTAGTCAAGCATAGCTAGGTTAACCTGAAACCTAGACATCTACATTTAAGAAAAATATCTAGGTGATGTGAGATCAACAAGTTTGAGGAACTGTAACTTTTAGACTTTATGCATACAGACTTGAACCTGACATTCAAGGCTTTATACAATCCAACCCATCCAGCACGAATTCCTTCTCCTCTCCTGCATAACACTTTGCTGCTTTAGTTCTTATTCTGCAGCCTGATCCTTGGCTACATCCTGATCCTTCTCACTTCCAAACCTTTGTACCAAATGCAGACTCAGGCTTTTCTAACAACCTCTCAGGCTTCTCATCTCATATGTATTTTAAAAAATAATCAATGTTTGTTTATTGAAAGAATTAACTCACCACTTCTTAACCATGACACATCTAAAACTGCTAGAACACTACTTTGGTACCATAAAGCTTTACAAGCCCTCATGCAAATATGAGGCAGTAATTGCAAATTTATACTCTCGTAACACATGTCAAGGCACTTCTCACAGTTTAATTTTATATCTCTTTCTATGAGTGTTTGATTCCTGTCTCTCTCTTGCACTAAACTGAAGCCTTCACAAGGTCCGAGAGCAAGTCTATTTTTGCTCATCATAATATCCGAATTACTTAACGTAGTGCCTGGCAATAAACATTTGGTGAATAAATGAATAATTGATTGATTAACTAATTAATTAATTACTACTTTATCTTGTCTTTCAACTTGATGTCAAGCCCCTGCAGGTTATTTCTTTGTTTCCATGTTTCTTTCCAAACTTGTGAATATAGTTATATTTAAGCAGAACATATAAAAACAATAAACGATAACTATTATTTGTATTACATTAGTGTTATCAGTTGTACTTCATGGAGACTGGGCTACAGAGGCAAAGTATTCATTTGTTTTATTTTTTAAAATGGATGAACTCCCTTTGAACAAAAAAACAATTGCATTTGAAAAGAAATACGATGTTATTTGTGGCAATTATGTCATCGCACATCCATAAAGGACAGGTTTAATAAAAACTGAGTATTTGATCCTAAAACCAAAAACTACAGTTGTATCTGATAAATGTCTTTTTTATCAGGCTACTTTCAAAAATTTAATACGATTAGCAGAAAGCGCTCTCTGCCATTTTAATTTCTGTTGCATATACTGAGATACCCTGCAGCCTGAAGGGAAAAAACAAGCGTGTTTTCCCATGTTGATCTTTTCCCACTTCAGCATCTTCATTTCTTACTTATATAGAGAAAAACACCCTCTCAAATTCTGTTTTTTTTTGTTTTTCTTTCTGAGTAATAATTCTGTGCATGCTTTAAAAGTGCTGACTTGCCAGTTCACTATGAGAATTCCCACCTTTAACCCTCACCCACGGGACAGGTGGTGCCTCTGGGATCCCTGTAGACGCTGCAGGACTCAGGGGGCTTCGGAGAGTTTAGAGGAGGTGTAGTCCACAGGTTTATTCCTAAAAGCCTTCACCTCCATTGTTTTAATGCAATTAAGACCTAACTGTTTCCCAAATTTTGAATTTAATTTGTATCTAAAGGACACCTAAAATAAAATGCCGAATTACAAAGGTAGCCTACAGGCATTATAAAATATGGCTAACCTCCTCTCTTAAAGAATAAATATGAGGCATCCTGACAGCTCATGAGTGTCAAAAGGATTTTTCGACCATAGTTTGTACAATAACTGCCAGCACTGAGATCCCAAAAAACTCTCTGTTCTTTCTTAGATGTACAAACCTTTGAGCTTCCTTGAGAAAATAAATCTGCACTTCAAAATTTATATTCCAAGGTTGGAAAACAAAAGCACACTGGCTGTTTCTCAAAACAGAAGAGATTTGTTCAAAATGGCTCTAGAGGTGATGGCTATCCAAGAGCCAAGATAAAAACTGACTAAAAACTGCCAGCGTCTTCTCCACACCATCTAACACAGGAGCAGGTTACTCTAGACACAAGACCATCGCAAGTCCACTCACTGGTCCTTGCCCTTTCTTCCTTCCCTGCTTCTTGTCCCACATCTACTCCCATTGTCTCTTTCCCTTCTCACCCTGTGATGCCATCCCACTTCCTTCCCTTGTGTCTCTCTGTCTCCCTCCCTCTCTCTCCCCTTGGCCTCCCCACCCCCGCTTTTCTGAGCCCTGTCATGAATCCTTTTTCTTCTTTTCCTCCTTCTTAATTTAGAACTGTCTGCATCCCTGTTGGATTTTTGAATATGCCATAGATCCCTACAAAATTAGATGCACTAAAAATAGATACACAGAGGCACCTCAGAGGCAAAGTTAGAAGAATCCAACTCTTTCTGTCATGATATTTGAGCCTTCAGTGTTAATAACAGCTGCTTAAAAACCTGAGAATGAATGTACCATATTTTGAGAACTATTCTGATAATAGGACTTGCCTGGTTCTAGGAACGAAGATGCTACCACCCCATTAGTCCATAGGTCTCCGATAAACCCCTCCTGCACTTGCTGCAATAGGAATTGCTTTCTTCAGAGAATGCATGAGGCAAATGGCAGACCTACAGAGACTCTCAACTAGTGGGGCAGAGATGGCAGCCCAAGCACCAGGTTTGGCTTAAGGACCAATGAGTTAAATGGAGAAAGGGTGAAAGCAAAGGGCCAGCAGGACAGGTTCAAGCCCAGGCCTGCGTAGCCAAGAGGAAGTGAGTCACACACCCAGAACCTCCACCAACAAATGGCAGCATATTTTCCCAGGGCTCTCAGATTCCCATGGCACCTTCTGTCTGGCCACTCAGGACCCTGCGCCTGTAACCCAGGCTGGTCTTCTCTGCCATACTGCTGTGAGCCAGGGAGACTGGTGGCCATATTCCTGCTTTTGAATAAAGCAGGAATCTCTTTAAGGACACAGCCCAAGTCCTAGAAGCCTATGGATGTTTTGAAGAGGATGCAAGTCTCAGCACCTTCACTAGTGGTTTTTTTGTTTGTTTTTTTGGTTTTTTAGCTGAGTCATCCTGCCACCTGTGCAGCTCAGCAACTCAGCTCGGGCCGGGAATAGAACCGCTGTTGGTCAGATCTTGCACTCTCACGCGAGCTCTTGCCTTTACTAGTCTTTATCAGTAGCTCTCCCTGCTGACCACCAGCTGGAGAGAGACAGCCTCTCTGTGACAAGTTGGGAATTTCAAAAGCCTCCAAGATAGTTAATTGCATAGATTAAAAAAATCACAGCTCTAGGTCATAGCAGAATTTATGGAGGCTCACTCCACCTTGTCTTCACTTGTCTCTGTTTTCTTTTGTGTGCTTCTGTACCCAAATTTATGGGTCAGAGGCATTGCGCTGTGTTTCTCAGTGGAAAAAAAAGGTTAAAGAAATCAGAGCTCTTTGGACAGAATCTTTCTAAAACAAAAAATTAATGTCTGTATATATACAAGTAGAGGAATGTAAGTAACATTAGTTTTTGCTCCTTAAAAAAAAAAGAGATGCACAGAGATTCTGTGACTCAGAATCATTAAGGTAAACAGAAAGCTGTGCTATGATTGACATGTCTGTTCTTAGGGGTATACTCTGTAGCATTTCAAAGATAGCTTACATCCAAAAAGCAGTGTATGAAAAGCTCATAAATCAATGAATGTATACAGGTGTTTTGATGAAAGATCATTTTTTTAAAAAATAGCTTTGAGGCATAATTGAAATATAATAAACTGTCCATATTTCAAGTGTACAATTGGGTAAGTTTTGACATGTGCATGCAATGTAAAACTATCATCACAATGAAGATAGTGAGCATACTCATCACCCATAAAAAGTTTTTATTTTGTTTTGTTTTTATTATTTTGAGACTTTATTTTTATTTATTTATTTATTTATTTTACTAGTTTCAGGCATAGTGATGGTTGGTAGATGGGAGGGGGGTGGGGATGAGGAAGGAGGTGAGGGGATTAGAAAGCACAAATCGGTAGCCACAAGATTGCCACAGGGATATTAAAGACAGTTTGGGGAATATAATCAATAATGTTGTAAAGATTTTGTAGAGTGTCAGATGAGCACTTGTCTTATTAGAGACTTTATTTTTTAGAGCAGTTTTAAGTTCACAGTAAAATTGAGCAGAAGGCACAGAGATTCCCATAAACTCCGCATCTCCACACATGTACACCTCCCCCACTATCCATATCACCCTCCAGAGTGGTACTTTTTTTTTCTTACAATTGATTAATCTATATTAATACATCATTATCACCCAAAATCCATAATTTACCTTAGGGCTCACTCCTGGTGTTGTATATCTAATGAGTTTGGACAGATGTATAATGACATATGTCTACCGTAATAGTGTCATACAGAGTAGTTTCACTGCCTTAAAAATCCTCTGTGAGGATGAATCGACAGAGACCAGATTATTTTCAATTTGTTTTGTTTTGCTCTAACAAAGTGGCACCTATATCATTGGATAGACTCTAAAAATAGAAAAATGACCTGAATCCAAACCTCTGTTTCCTTCTGAAGTTTACTGATGATTCATCAGCCTCTTCCTTTCTTTCTTGGTCTCTTAATAAAATTTTTACTTAATATAACACACAGTTCATTTGTTTGGTTTTTTTCTAGCAGTGCCCTACATGGTGGAGAAACGGGGAAATACCATTAATTTAAAGGTAATCTACTTTACATTTGTGTAGACCATAGGCAACAGTTAAAATATTTTTCAGCAGTATGAGTTCAATCTGATTTCAGGCACCCCAAACCCTGAAAAACCAGCAGAAAGTTCGTGTTGGTGAAGGTATTAACTGCCTCTTCCCTCCATCAATGGCCCTCTTTCGGTTTTTGAAGGTGTCCGGCATTTTCTGCCTTTAAGCTCTATGCATTTCCTTTCCCCTCAGTTTTAGACGTCTTTCCTCCCCATTCTCTGCCTGGATGTGCTTTTCTTAACTTTTAGATCTGAAATTAAAGGTAATGTCCTTCTCGTCACCACCCTTGACTAAACTGCACCCGTTATTAGATCTCTTAGCATCTGTTTTATCCCTCTAGATTTGCACTGTTCAGTAAATGACCACTGGCTGCATGTGGGTGCTTCAGTTCAAATGAATTAAATTTAAATGCAATTTTAAATTGACTTCCTCAGCACATTACCTACATTCAAAGGCTAGATAACCACGTGTAGCTGGTGACTACTGCATTAAACAAGGCAGATATAGAACATTTCCATCATCACAGAAGTTTGTACTGCAGAGCCCTTTATTGATATCACTTATAATTTCTAATTTTATGTTAATCTGCATGGGAGTTTTGACTGGTCATTTGATGTTTGCCTCCCTCTGGGTGGTATACTGTATGAGTGCAAGAATTACAAAATATTGGTCAGTGCTTTGGTGCAAAGTAGGAGCTCAATAAATACTTTTGAATGAAAGAATGGCATGAGTTAAGTTCAAAACTAGTAGATTGAAAGAATACACAAGGGAGGAAACAAATATGCAGATGAAAGTGAATGCCCTCGTATTTCTAGTTGTAGTTGACCCCAAAATTAAAGTGTAATAGGTGGAAAAAACATATATTGGGATTTTCCAGTTATTGTGGAATAAAAGCATTTCTGTTCCACTCTACATCCTAAAATCAATTGAAGACCATAAGAAGAGTGAACAGACACAGAGGACAAAGTACCATCTTCAATGAAACTCGGATTCATTTGCAACCACAAACTACAAACTAAGAAATATCGCTGCCAAAAAAAAGTAAAGGTGGATTGACTTGGTGGCAGACATGAAGAGTGAGCATACTCTACTGCCTGGCACAGAGTACTCCAAGTGTAGACTGGCTAACAGCTTCTGGCTGGAGCATCTGAGTGTAAGGGTGTCCTTGTCACTGGGAATATCCCCAAGCCCCATTCCATGACAGAGAGTGGCAGGGGAACATGGGGCTGAGACATAAACACATTAACTTCATGGAAAACCAGTGGTCTGGATGGCAAGGTAGAGAGGTAGCAATCACCATCTACTGAAATGGAGTACACACCAGATTCCATTCCAAAGTAATCACATGCACACACACACACACACACACACACACACACACACACACACCATGTAGCCATTCTTGGTCAGTGGGGTAAAATGAGCTCTTAGCAGAGACTCACTCCAGAGGTGGAGGAAAAGTACCCCATGCCCTATGTAATGTCCTCCTGTACTTCTCATCCAATTTTTTAGCAAATGCTTGACCCAGAAAAAAACTTCAAGAGTTTAGAGATAAGAAATAATAAGAAAAGAGCCAGGCTGAGAAATAGGCATGGATGTAACCAGATAGAAGGAAGAAAGAAACATGCCAAACAAAAGCCAGATGGAGAATATACATCAGAATTACTTTGCAGAGAACAACAGTACAAACAAACATTAATCCACAGAGTCAAAGAATTTTTAATGATGTCTATGATTCTCAGAGCTCTAAGAAGAGATATAGGGATCAAAGAAGACATGACAAGGCAATAGGAAGAAATAAAGAGCTCCAGGAAAATGTGGGAGAGAAAAAAACAAAAACAAACAAAAACCTTCAAAACCTAAAGCACACTGGACATGGCGAAAATTAAAATAAATACTGCTGAGAAAGACAGACATGAAGGACAGGCTTAGAAAAGAGAGATGAACAAAATACATGAAAAGGATTGAAACAGCTACAGAGAAAATGGGACATAGTGTGTAAACATGCATGTGATTGGTGAACCTCCAAAAGAAAAAAGAAGTAGATATAAAGTATTCAAATACACAAGAGAAGAGCATTTTATAAAATAAAGGTAGATACAGTAATACCTTAGTTTGCGAGCACAATCGTCTGGAAACAAAGTACTCATATTGCACGACATCACTCGTTTACCAAGTTAAAATGTATTAGAAATGTTTGCTTGTCTTGCAGAATACTCGCAAACCACGTTACTTTCAATCCAAGGTTTTACTGTATATGCTTTATGATTGAAAGGGTACACTGTCCCCCCAAAAATGAGTGCAGAATAAGTCAACTAAAACATATGCATTACATTTGTTGTGTTTCAATGATTACAGATAGTATCTCGCAACATGTAGCTACCCCTCTTTCCCTCTCTCCAGCTCTCCCCCAAAATAAGGAAACAAATAAGACACGAATTTTAAGAAGCTAACTAAAGGGGTGAAAAAAAAATCAATCTGCATTCCAAATTCTCTAAAACAACATATGTCTACAACTCCTCAGATATAAGAAATGAGACCAAATGCTTTATACCAAGACAGACATGTTGCTTGGCATTTCTCGGTGTAATGCTGTGCTCACATGTGCCACTGCTGCTGCCACTTAGAATGGTATTCATCGCTCCCCAACACACACACACACACACACACACACACACACACACACGCACGCACGCACGCACGCACGCACGTGCGCACACACACACGCACACACACCTTTTTTTCTTTCTTCAATCTTCATGTGATTAGTTCCTATTTATCCCTCATGTCTCAGCATAAGAGATACGTGTTGGAGTGGGAGGAAAAAGCCATATAGAGATGTTCTTGACATCTAGATGGTACCTGAAGCCAAAGGAACAGAGAATATATGCAGAGAAGGGTAAACAACTCATCATACAATTCTCCCCTCCATTTTAGCACTGAAAGTCCCATGTTATGTGAACCTCCTTGGACCTGGACAAACTATGAGAGTTGGTCACCCTCTGAGAGAGAGTGTGTAAATAAAAGGAACACCTAAGGCAGATTCTCGAGGAAGACAACAAGTGTCTGGTAGGTAGAGGGAAAGGAGCTGCCAAGTGACACCGAGAAAAATTGCCATGAAGACAGAGGCAAGTTAGAGGAAGATGCGTCCAGAAACTAAGAGAAGAAAGTATTTCCGGAAGGAGTAAGTGCTCAACAGGGGCAAATGGTGCCACAAAGTCTGGCAGGGCACAGATGGAAAGTGCCCATTGTTAAGAGATTGGAAAGAGCTGAAATCAGAGTCCCTGGCACCAGGCAGAGAGCCGGCAGGGAGGGCTGGACTTGTCCAGACACGAGACGCTGATGCATCAGGAAGGGGCCTGGGCTTGTCCCTCGTGCAGTGACCAGGTGGAGCAGATAACATGGCTGCTCACACAGCAGAAAAGAGATGAGGCAGGTCACATTTCTTGACCTAGAGTTCCCTCCACACCACCTCAGTCTACTTGACTGCAGGATTCAAACAGAATCCATTTAACACACAACAAGAATCAAAAGGGATCCTTCCTGATTATACAAACGCAATATGTAGATACAACTCTCTCATTCAAAGACAGAAAATAGCTAATTGGGAGCTTTAGGAAGAGATTCTAAAATATAAATGAACTATAAGAAACATAAAGAAAATTTTAATAAACTTCAAGAAAAAATTTTTCCCAATGAAAGTCAAGAAAGCATTGATTATGCAAAAAAAAGATGAAGAATAAAGGAGCTAGAATTTCACTAGTATGTTTACTTTTTTATTATAAGCTCTATTAATTGGTATAGTCTGGCTACTGAAACATGCAAGAAAAAAAAGGCTCCAAAATTTAAATGACTTAACTTAATTGAAGTTTGTTGTTTAATCATGAGTATAATGCAGATATCTGTCAGCTGACAATCCACGCAGTCATTCAAGGGCCCAGGCCTTTTCCCTCTGGTGGGTACAAAGATAGGAGTTTTCCACTCTCCCTCCAAATGATCTATAATTATAACACAACACCACTGAAATCTGCTTCATTTTTTGACACTTGACAAAGTAATTCTAATGTTCATGTCAAAGAAATACAATCTTGAAAACGTTATTTGGAAAAATAACATTAATGATGGGGCACTTGACATCCAGATATTAAAATAAAACTGTGATGATTTCTTCACTTTATTTCTTTTTCATTTTTATTTTGAAATAATTATAAATTCACAGGAAGTCTCAAAGATAGCACAGAGAGGTCTTCACCCAATTTTTCCTAAAGCCAAAACCGGGAATTTGATATTATATAATATATGTGTGTATTTCTGTTTTATCGCCTGGGTGGGTTCGTGTAACCACCACAGCAATCAAAACACAGAGTTTTCTCATAATAACAAAGGCCTTCCTTGTGCTTACTCCCTTACAACCACACTTACCTTCCTCCCTAATTCCTCCACCTCTAATTCCTGGCAACCACTAATCTGTTTTCCAGCTGTATAACTTTGTCACTTGGGGAATATTATGAAAATTGAATCACAGGTTATGTGACCTTTTGGGACTGGCTATTTTCACTTAGTATAGTGCCCTTGAAATCCATCCAAGTTGTTGCATGTTGCTATGGTTTATTCCTTTTAATTGCTGAGTAGTATTCCATGGTATGGATGTAGCTGTGTCTGTTTAATTATTCATCTAGTGAAGGAAATTTGGTTGTGTCCAGTTTTTGGTAATTACAAATAAAGCAACTATGAACAATCACATACAAATTGTTGTGTGTGTATGTGTGAGTAAACAACATAGATTTTCATTTCTCTGGGCTAAATGCCAAAGATGCAATTGCTGTAGTACAGTAGTTGCATGTTTAGATTTTCAAGAAAATGTAAGACCTGAAACCATAAAACTCCTAGAAGAAACAATAGGGAGTAAATTTGCAGACAGTACCCTCAGTAATATTTTTGCTGAGATATCCCCTCGGGCAAGGGAAATAAAAGAACAAATTAACATATGGGATTACATCAAACTTAAAAGGTTTTTCACAGCAAAGGAAACCATCAATAAAACAAAAAGGGAGCCTACTGAATGGGAGAAGATATTTGCCAATGATATATCTGATAAGGGGTTAATATCCAAAATTTATAAAACA
>NW_017731411.1:196280-231066 GCF_001890085.2 Hipposideros armiger
ATTGTAATAGATATGTATGATATTGGGGGGGAAATGGGGCAGCAGATTGGGGGAGGAGGGTTGTCACCTCAAGGGGTAAAACGTATATCTATTGCACTGTGTTGTGCAGCTGAAACTAATTCTAAAAAACGTGTATTTCACAATAAAAAATAATTTAAAAATAAATATCAGTTCGTGTGTGTGTGTGTGTGTGTGTGTGTGTGTGTGTGTGTGTGTTCTTGTATCATATAACCTTGCTGAACTCACTTATTAGTTTTAAGAGGTTTTTTGGTAAATTCCTTGGAATTTTATACACTGATCACCATGACATCTACAAAGGACAGCCTCATTTCTTCCTTTTCAATTTGTAAGCCTTTTATTTTCTTGACTTATTTGATTGGTTAGAATTCCCATTTTTTAACTATGTTAGTAGCAGTGGTAAGGTAAACATGAACATCCTTGCCTTGTTTCCAGTCTAAGGGGGGAAGTATTCAGGCTTAAGCCATACAGTTTGATGTTAATTGTAGGATTTTAAATAAATGTTGAGGAAGATCCTCTCTATTTCTAGTTTTCTGAGGGTTTTTGTCATAAATTGGTTTGGAGTTTTCACTGTATCAATTGATATGATCATATTGCTTCTTTAGCCTTTCAATATGGTAACCATCGATTGATTTTTGAGTATTGAAACAGCCTTGCATCTCTGGAACAAACTCCACTTGGTCATGGTATATAGTTTTTTTTATATATTGATGAATTCTATTTGCTAATATTTTGTTAAGAATATTTACATCAAAAGTCATGAAAAATGATGGTCTGTAGTTGTTTGGCTTTTGTTTTGTCTAATTTTGGTATCAGGGTAATAATGGCTTTGTAAAATGAGTTGTGAAGGGTTCCCTCCTATTCTCTGGAAAGGATTGGGTAGAATTGGTATTAATTCTTTAAATATTTTTTAGAATTCTCCAATGAAACATCTAAGTTGGAGATTTATTTTACAGGAGGTTTTGAAGTGCAGATTCAATTTCCTTAATAGTTATAGGGTTATTTGAATTGTCTATTTCATATTGAGTGATTTGTGGTAGTTTGTATTTTTCAAGGAATTGGTGCATTTCATTTAATTGTCAAATTTATATGTGTACAGTTGTTCACATTGTTCTGTTATCCTTTTCATGTCTGCAGCATTTGTAGGTTATCTCCTCTTTCATTCTTGATGTTAGTAATTTGTGTCTTCTCTTTTTTGTTTTTCCAGTCTTGCTAGAAGTTTGCCAATTTTATTGATCTTATCAAAGAACAAGACTTTTGTTTATTATTTTTCTGTTTTCTATTTCATTGATTTATTATCTTTGTTTATTATTGTATTTCTTTGCTAGTTTTGGGTTTATTTCACTCTTCTTTTTCTAGGTTCTTAAAGTGCAAGCTTGGGTTATTGATTCAAGACCTCCTCTTTTCTAATGTATGCATTTAGTGCTATAAGTTTCCCTCTTAGCACTGCTTTAGCATCCTACACGTTTTGCTATAATGTATTTTTATTTTCATTGAGTTCAATGTAGTTTTTATTTTTTCTTGAGACCTCTTCTTTGACCCATGGATTATTTAGACATGTGTTGGTTAGGCTTCAAGTGTTTGAAGATTTCCCTGTATCTTTCTATTATTGATTTCTAATTTCAGTCCATTGTAGTTGAAGACTGTACATTCTGAATAATTTCAATTTTTAAAAATGTGTTGAGATTTGTTTAATGGCTCAGGATATAGTCTACCTTGATATATATATATATCAAGTGGGCACGTGGAAAGAATGTATATTCTGCTGTTTTAGGTGGAATGTTGTATAAATCTCAATTAGATTCTGCTGGTTGATGGTATAGTTAGTTAAGTTTTTCTATATCCTTGTTGATATGTTATCTAATTGTTCTATCAATTTGGGGAGGAAGGTGTTAAAATCTCTGAGTCTACTTGTGGTTTTCTTTTGTTCTGCTTTTAGTTCTCAGTTTTGCTTCATATATTTTGCATTTCTGATGTTTGGTTCTTACACATTTAAGATGGCTCTATATTCTTGGCAGATGGACTCTTTTTTCATTACATAATTTTCCTCTCTGTCCTTGGTAATTTTACTTGCTCTGAAGTCTACTTTGTCTGATAGTAACATAGTTATTCCTGGTTTTTGAGATTAAGGTTGCACGATATAACTTTTCCCATCCTTTTACTTTCAACCTGCACATACAAATATAGCCAGATTTGAAGTGAGTTTCTTATAGACAGCATAGAATTGGGTCACTTTGTTTTTGTTTTTAATCTTAATTGTCCTTAACCATGTATTTAGATCATTTACATTTAACATAATTTTAATTACTGATATGTAAGGCTATTTTTATCTTGTCTTCTATTTATTATCTCTTTTATTATTTTTCTGTTTCATTTTTCTTGCCTTCCTGTGAGGATACTTGAATATTTTTTATAATTTTGATTTGTCTATAGTATTTAAAAATATATCTCTTTGTACAGTTTTGAAAGTGATTTCTTTAGGTATTACATTATTATATATATAATTTACACAGCTTACACTGTTGCACTTTACCAATTCTAGTGAAGTGCAGAAACCTTAACTCTTTTTACATCATTTTATTCTACCATATTTATATGTAATTGTTTTGAATACTCGTATTTCCTCTACATACATTGAGAACCATATTAGACAGTGTTACAGCTTTTTGCTTCAACTATCTAACATAATTTAGAAAACTTAAGAGGAGGAAAATGTATTGCATTTACCTATATTTTTGTTCCCATATTCTTTTTTCCTTTCTGATGGTCTCAGAGTCCTTTTTTTATTCTTTCTTTTCTGTTTAGATAACTTTTTGAGCCCTTCATTTAGGGTAGATCTGCTGGTGACAAATTACCTTTTCTTTTTCACTCATTTTTATTTGAGAGTTTAATAAGCAAATAAGCCTTAGTCATAAAGAATTTATATTCCTAGTAAGTCATGAGTATTCAATAAGTGTTTGAACTAAACTGACTTGTTTGTTGAAGTAAGAAAAGAAATTCCACATGGGCAGTCCTCAAGTATACTACTAAATCAAAACTCTAGTTCAAGGTTGAAATGCAGATACTTAAGCTCAAATGAAATGATTTATGGCTCTCATTGCATAAACAAATAAGTGAGGAATGCAGAACTATTACTTTGGGTACATGTCTTAAAACCTGAAGGTAAAAATGAAGGTAATGAACTGAAAAACTTTATTGTAATTTCCTTACTTCATTTATTGTTTATATGTTATAGTAAATATATTACATGGGCATTTTCTTGGTTTTGACTTTCTGATTACAAAATATTAAGATATTTTCTTTAAAATATTTGAATATACAGTTTATTTGTCTGTTAATATAATGCCCTCTGTAGTGATTTTAAGTAAATTTATTTTTTTTAAGTCTCCATGGTCTGAAGACACCTCTTTTCTAGGATGCAATTATAGCAAGTTCCTTATCACTAATAATGAGAAACTGAGATAGAAAATTTTATATAAAAGCATTAACATTATCATTTGGTATACATGCCTGGTTTCAGAAAAGGTTTAATCAGAGAAGCAGAACCAGTAGGAGATAATGTATTAAGATATTTGTTGCAAGGAATTGGCTTCTGTTGTAGCCGTAGCTGGCTAGGCAAGTCCCACATCCCCAGGGCAGGCTGTCAGGACAGGCAGGCTGGGGCCCTGGAGCTGAACCTGGTGTCCACAGGTTGGACTTTCCCAACAAGTTATCTTACTTCTTCTTCATCTCATAATGTCTTGATTTTCTCTTTATTTTTTAATGATATTTTCTCTGAATATAGAATTCTGGGTTGACAGTTTTTGTTTTCTTTTTATTTCAACACGTGAGAAACATTGTACCACTTCCTTCTGACCTCTGGGTCTCTGATGAGAAATTGACTATAATCCAAATTGTTTTTCCCTTACAGCAAATGCGTTGTTTCTCTCTGGGTGCTTTTAAGAATTTGCCTTTGTTGTTAAATTTTAGAAGTTTGACTATGATGTGTCTTGTTGTGGATTGCTTGTATCTACACACTTTTTTTTTTCTAATTTGGGAAATTTAGCCATTATTTCTTCAAGTACTTTTTCAGCCCAAGCTTCTTTATCCTCTCCTTCTGGGACTTATATCTATTGTTATAGTACTATATGCCCCTGAGGCTGTCTTCTTTTTTTTTAGTCTATTTTTTGTCTATTGTCAGACTGGAAAATTTATATTGTTATATCTTCGAGTTCTCTGGTTCTTTTCTCTCAGTTCTGCTGTTGAACCTGTTTGTTCAGTTTTCTGTTTGGGTTATTGTATATTTTAGTTCTAAAATTTCCATTTGCTTCTTCCTTATACTTTATATTCCTTTACTGAAGTGTTCTATTGTTTTGTTGTAGCTTTCTATGTTGATATGATGAGTGATTCTTTTATTAAAACCAAGACATTTTGGATATCATTCTATAACACTGGATCTTATTTAAATCCTTATCTGATATCACTCTGGTGAGTGAAGAGGGTGTCACCTCATTTTTTCCAGATGGGTGGACTTGAAAGATCTAATTTGTTCACTCAGCCTCCATTGACGCCTGGAGGCCAGAGGAAGGACTCCTTGTTACTGGTGGGTGAGGGTGGGAGTTGACATCTTTATTAGACCTCCCCTGACATTATTTCCACACACAAAAAAGGTAGAGTGCCTCATTATTGCTCCCTATGTGGCCTCCACTCACATCACAGGGAAGGGGTTGGTTGGTCTTGTTATCACTGAGTGGTGATGAATGTCCTGACTCTCTACTAGGCCTCTTCTGACCCTACCTGGCAGGAATATTAGGATGTCTTGTTATAACCTGGTAATGATGGAACTCTGGGCTCTCCACTTGGTTTTGACTATAGGGTGCCAGGTGTAACCAAAGTTTTTTCTGTGGTGTTTGGCTGGTGTGAACCATTATGGTCTGAAAGTTTTCTGTCTTGCAGGATTAACTATTCTCTGGTCCCTTGATGGAGAGAAAAACTTTTTGTTGGGGTCTTTTTTTTTGTCTGCACCTGTTGGTGTTTCTGGGTTATGAGTTTCTTCAGTTCCAAGTCTTGGATATGTAAAGAGAAAAGAAAACCCAGGGAACTCACCACCATGTCATTCCTTGGATCTTGAAGTCCCTAGGCAGTCCACCTTCTCTCTACCTTTGAGAGTCTTCTTATGTGTATATGGAATATCCAATATTGTAAGTTGTACTCAGCAGAAAGAATAAGAAAATATATGTCTACTTCATCTTCCTAGAAGTGGATGGACAAACCACAATAATTTAAAAGTGTAAAACATGCAAGTGTTAAATGTTGTAACAGGAATGGACAGAAAAGCCAAATAAACAAAAACTGCTTTCAAAAATCAGTAAGAATTCTTCAACAAATGTTGAGAAATTACTTAGCTAACTAGAAAAAGCAGAACTAGATTTCTGCACATATAATACTCCAAAATAAATAGTATTTGTATAATTAATTAATTGTGTAATTAATTAAATGTATAACTAATTAATTATATAATTAATTAATAACTTAAAAAGAGAAACCATAAGAAAGAATACAAGCTTGTTATAAAATCAAGATAGGAATAAATTTGTAACATTCTGTATACAAATGGTGGCAGTCTTTATAAGTAATTCTTATAAATTGTTAAGAGAAATATGAGCACTGTAAGTAAAAAATAATTAGGGAAAGAATCAAATACATCATTTGCATGTAGAATACATGTAGCTAACAAATACTCTTCTTACTTCATTGTTACAAGATGGCTATTGCACTTCCAAGCATCACATCAACACTCCAGGTAGATAGAAGGAGAAAGAGAGCCGACCTTCTACATCTATACCTGTCCCTTCTCATCAGGGCTATTCCCAGAAACCTCCTTTAACAGACTTTCTTACATTTCCCATGGCCAACCAAAGGGAAGCTGAGGAATAAGTATTCAATTTTCCAGACATCAGAGTAGATGATGTCAAGAAAAAGGGGGCTAGGAATGAATGCTAAGTGAGCCAACTGCAGTTTTTACATAGCATTTTTATGTAGAAAATTAAAAGCATATTTTGCAAAGTGCATCGATCGAATGTAGTGACAACCAAAATATGCAAGAATTGTGTTTTGCAGGCCCTCTCAAAAGCATTTGTGACATCTGACCATTAAAAGGAATTAGGAGATGTACTTACAAACTATTCAGGCTCTGATCCCTACATTGCAGGGGTGCAACACTATAAATTATATGTCTTTATACTGAGAAAAGATTAGAAGGTCGATGTTGACTGCACATATCTCTACCATAAACTTTGTCACAGGCACTTAGTTGTATGCGACAGGGAAGAGCACTTTCAAGCTGTGTTTGGTTACATGAAACCTGAGTCAGCCATCCAGCGAATGCAAAGAAAAAATCATCAAAAAGCAGGACTGGTTGTACAACTGAAGGCAGCAAGCTGTCGGACAAAGAATAAAGTGTGGGAGTCAGGAGATCTAAGGGTTCCATCATACTCCGCTACTAAACAGCTGTGTGTCCTCGGACACATAATTAACACTGACCAACTTCAGTTTCCTAATCCATAAGATCAAGGAGTGTATGGGAAAGACCACATAAGCACCTTGAACACAAGATGACTATATCGTATTATAATTGAAATCTTCTGAAAATTAATGACTGCAAAGGTAATGAATCACACTAAACCTCTCACTGTGAGCCAACAGAAAGGAACGCAGAGAGATCTAGGGGAACGGAGATGTGAGGAATCATTGGCTCTGTGTCAGCTACCATCATTCATGGTAAATGGTACAATTCACAGGAAATATTGAACCCAATAAAACTCTATCAACATTGTTTTTGTATAATTGGAAAAATGACTTGGCAATGCAATTTATTGAGCCCACACTGCAGCTCAAGACTTGGGAGTTCTTGTTGATTTCATCTCACAAGTGAGAAAGAATACACCTCAAGAGTGAAATGAATCACAATGGTCAGGAAGTTGTCACTGACAGTTACCAAACTCTTTCAGCTCAGGAATCAGAGGCCATACAAGGAACTCATATTGGTACCATCAGAATGTATCAACCTTCAGGTTCAGATCAAAGTGATGACTGTCAGCACAGGCTGTGATGAAGTTAGAACTCTCACTCCACTGCTTATAGCTATGTGACCTTCACTAAGTTACTGAACCTCTCTGTGCCTCCATTTCTCACCTGTAAAATGGGGGGCAATAATTGCACCCACTCCTTAGAACTGGGTGAAATTAAAAAATGGTAATCCAATGCCTGGTCTCTAGACCATTATTATCGGAGACATAAATGTTCATCCTTCAAGTAAATCAATGAATTTGCAACTTTTCTTATAAGCTGTTACGTGCTTAGTAACTTGTGGTGGATTTCTTAAATAGGGGAATAAAGTTTCTCTGTGCAGACATGTACAGAAGTGGCAAAAGTAAGAAGTTGACCATAAAGCTTAGGGAAGCTTTTAATGAAATATATTCCAGAGGATAGGTGCAGTTTTGCAAACGGTTGTTGCCTGAAGTCCTGAGTGGCTTCCTAGTGCAGCTCACGTACCTCTGCTCCCGGGGAGAGGGTACAGAACAAAGAAGATATAAGGCCTAGACAGAGCAGGAGTAGATCTTTGTAGATCTTTGTAGGAGTAGATACAAGGAATGTATCTTTGGATTTGGCTTAGACTGTGTCTTTCAGCAAAATCTGACCACTGAACTGGAAATGGTCATAGAAACAGAACTGGAAAGGTTTTCAACTATTGTCTATTCCTATCTCTTGTTGGCAACCTCTCCAGCATCCTTCCAGTCCTTAATATGGGGTGTTAAAAGGTACTTTCAAATCAGTGGGGAAAAGCCAGGTTGTTCATTAAATTAAATGTTGAGACAGCTGGCTAACCACTTGGAAAAATAAAGTGAGAACCCTATCTCAAACCAAAATAAACCACAAAATGGGTTAAATGTGGAAAGAAATAAAGAGACATGAAAGCATCAGAAGAAAATACAGATAGATGAATAGCAACAGAACTATGTTACAAGAAAAGGCTTCTTGATGATAATTCTTGAAGCAGAAATTATAATGGGAAACATGATTATTGATTGCATTAAATATTTTTGTGTCCCTTTATTAAAAAAATTCCATAGACAAAATAAAAACAGAAACATAAGAAAAATAACTTCAGTATATCAGGTTAAAGGGTTATTCTCCTCGATAAAGCAAAAGCTTATATAAATGAATTAGGAGAAGATGACCTGTCCCCTTCTCTCTCTACCCTAATGTAGTAGTGGTCATACACAGGATGTTTTAGAAAGAAGAAAGACATATGGCTAATTGACATGAAGAAAATACAACCTCACATGGAATCAGCTACTTTTCATCTATCAAGTTGTCAAAGATGAAAAGCACCAATATTCCATGTAAGGAGGCACTGGGCAGGCAACATACAGCTTCATGCATATACGCTGGCAGTGCAAATACACAAAAGCTTTCTCGGGACCTAAGGGGCCATAGAGATAATCCCTTTTTAGTGAAAAGTCTTTGAAAACTCCTAACATTTATCCTCAGAAAATTATCAATGACATGTCTGGTGATTTAGATCAAGGATGTTCATTGCAATGTAGTTTGGAATCTCAATAGAGAAAGCTAAGGATACATCTGTCATCTGAGGCTGGTTAATCATTAATATTTTGTTTCCACAATGGAATACTATGAAAATGTTTTATTAACTGGTAATGTGCTGGTAGTAGATTGGAGGAGAGGGGTTATTACATTGTGAGGGGTGTAAATGTCTAACTATTACATTGTTTTGTACACCTGAAACTAAAAAGAAATCTAAATATTTAAAAAATTATTTTAGAAAAGGTAATGTACTGACACAAATAACACCACAATTTAAAAAAATATAAAACAAGAATATAGTATAAGTCACATTTATATAACAATTCTAATCTTGATATGTTTAGCATGTTAACAGACACATATGCAAAATATTAAATAATGGTTAAAAACAAGTATCCCCCCCCCATACTAGTACTTCTGAGGGCTCCCATGATCATGAAACACAAGGAATGACTGAAAAGCTGTCACAGACCAGAAAAGCCCAAGAAACATGACAATTAAATGCAATGTGGTGTTTTGGGACAGAAAAAGGACATTAATGGAAAACTGATAAAATCCTAATAAAGTTTGGAGTTTAATTAACAGTAATACATCAATGTCCGTCTCTTGGTTTTGAGAAACATACCACAGTAATGTAAGGGGTGAACAGTGAGGGAGACTGGCTGAAGGGCACATGGGAACTTTCTCTACTATCTTTGTAGCTTTCATAAAAATCCAAAATTATTCCAAAATCAAAAAGTTATTGGGGCTGGCCAAGTGGCTCAGTTGGTTAAGAGCTTGCTGAAGAGGGCAAGCTCTGAGCAACAGCGGTTCGATGCCCAGCCCGAACTGAGCTGCCGCTGAGCTGCCAACAGGTGGCAGGATGGCTCAGCTAAAAGAAAAAAAAGGAAAAAAAAGTTATTAAAAATACCAAGACATTTTCAAAGAGGATGTATACCTGAGGAGTTGTATTGGGGTGAGAGACCTAAAGATTTTCAGATTCTATATGTATACCTTTATATAGTAATTATGCATATTATGTAGTGAAGAATAAACTGATTAAAAATAAAATTATATTTGTGAAGTTTATTTGTGAACATCAACTAATAAGAAAAAACAAATCAGCATGATCTTATTTAAATTTTTTTAATTAGGTAATTTTTTTGCTTACTTTTATATTCTAATTTAAAAAACAAATATGTATTAATTACAGGATAAAAAATAAAGTTTAAAGCATCTCTGGAAGTGCGGGTGGCACAGGTGAAATTCTCAAATCTTAGGTCTCTTGCATTGGAATCAGGGGTTTCCTGGTCCTATTCCAGCTCCTAGAAACTTTGAAGCCACAGAAACTTTGTCTCCTTCTCCTGGAAATAGATTTGGATAGTCCTCTACTCTAGTTATGATCCAACATATCTGTCTCTGCTTAGGTCAGTCCACTCAAGACAGAAAGGTAAAAATGAGTCCAGATATAAATAAAGAGAAAAAGAAAGAGAGAATAATTTAACAGCATGAAACATTATTTCCTGCTGGATTGGTTATTTACAATATGATTTTCAGAGACGATGACAACCAGATGATGAGACAAAATGCAACTGCACTAAATTTAAATAAAATGCAAAATCACTAAGCTTAAACACTTTAGTTTGAAAACTAAAGACAAAATGTAAATAACCATGTTGCTTATTTCAGGTTTATCACATAATCAAAGCACTGCCATATTTGGAATAGATAGCCTAATATTTGAATGCAAATGTGACTGATATTTATTATAGTGTTTTGAACATGTGTCCACATAATGCAATCTATTCATATGCTTGTCTTACCCAGAAATGAATTTACTGGATGATTTCCAAGCTGTGATTTGATTTTTAATGTATTTTTGTTTTCAAGTCACTGTTGACATAAAATATTATATTAGTTTCAGGTGTACAACATAGTGATTAAGCATTTTGATAACTTACAAAGTGATCGCCCCAATAAGTCTAATACCCATCTGACACCATACAGTTATTATAATATTCTTAACTATATTCCTTATGCTGTACTTTACATCCCCATGACTATTTTGTAACTATCAATTTGTACTTCTTAATCTCTTCCCCTTTTTCACCCTCCCCCCCAATGCCCCTCCCATTTGGCAACCATCAAAATGTTCTCTGTATCTATGAGTTTCTTTCTGTTTTCTTTGCTTGTTTATTTTGTTATTTAGATTCCACATATAAATGAAATCATATGACATTTGATTTCCCTGTCTGACTTATTTTACTTAGTATAATACCCTCTAGGTCCATCCATATTGTCATGGATGATAAGGTTTCATTTTTTTATGGCTGAGTAATATTTCACATTGTATATATGTACCACTTCGTCTTATCTATTCATCTATTGTTGGACACCCAGGCTGCCTCCATATCTTGGCCATTGTAAACAGTGCTGCAATGAACATATGGATGCACACATCCCGTAGTGTTTTGGGTTTCTTCAGATTCATACCCAGAGGTAGAATTACTGGGTTCTTCTTTGTCTCTTGTTATAGCCTTTGTTTTAAAGTCTGTTTTGTCTGGTATAAGTATTGCTACTCTAGCTGTTTTGTTTTGTTTTGTTTCCATTTTCAGGAAATATTTTTTTTCTGTTCCTTTGCTTTCAGTCTGTATGTGTCTTTTGGTCTGAAGTGACTCTTTTATAGGCAGCATGTATAAGGGTCTTGTTTTCTTATCTATTTTAGCCACCCTAAATCTTTTGATTTGAGCATTTCATCCAATTACATTTAAAGTAATTGTTGATAAATATTTAGTTATTGCTGTTTTATTATTAATATTTTTATCATTTTTTTCCTTCCTCTTCTTAAAGAAGTCCCTTTAACATTCCTTGAAATATCTGTTTGGTACTGATGAACTCTTTTAGCTTTTTTTTTGTCTGGGAAGCTCTTTATCTGTCCTTTGATTATAAATGATAGCCTTGCTGGGTAGAACGATCTTGGTTATAGATCCTTGCTTTTCATCACTTTGAATATTTTGTGCCAATCCCTTGTGGTGTGCAAAGTTCCTGTTAAGAAATCAGCTGACAATCATATGGGAGCTCTCTTGTAGGTAACTAACTGCTTTTATCTTGCTGCTTTTAAGATTCTCTCTTTGCCTTTAAGATTTAGCATTTTAATTATGATGTGTCTTGGTGTGGGCCTCTTTGGGGTCATATTTTTTGGGACTCAGTGCTCTTCCTGGGTTTGTATGTCTATTTCCTTTGCCAGGTTAGGGAAGTTTTCTGTCATTATTTCTTCAAGTAGGTTTTCAAGTCCTTGCTCTCTTCTCCTTCTGGTACCCCTATGATGTGATTGTTGGTACACTTGATGTTGTCCCAGATGCCCCTTAAACTATCCTCATTTTTTGGATTCTGTTTTCTTCTTGCTGTTCTGTTTCGGTGTTTTCTGCTACACTATTTTCTAAATTGCTAATTTAATCCTCTTCTTCATCTAATCTACTATTGTTTCCAATATATTCTTCATTTCAGTTATTGTATTCTTTATTTCTGACTGGTTCCTTTTTATATTTTATATCTCTATTTTTATGTTTCCTATCTCTTTGTTGAAGTTTTCCCTGAGGTCATTGAGCATCCTTATAAACAGTGTTTTGAATTCTGCATCTGGTTGGTTGCTTGTTTCTTTTTTTGTTTAGTTCTTTTTCTGGCGTTTTGTCTTGTTCTTTCATTTGGGACATATTTCTTTATCTTCCCATTTTGGCTGCCTCCCTGCGTTTGTTCCTATGAATTAGGTGGGGCTGCTACTTCTCCCGGTCTTGGTAGAGTGGCCTTATATGGAAGGTGTCCTGTGGGACCCAGTGGCACAGTCTCCCTGGTTGCCTGAGTTGGGTACTCCAGGTGTGTCCCTTGTGTGGGTTGTGTGTGCTGTCCTGTTATAATTGAGCCTTGGTTACTATCTGTATATCAGTGTGAGGGATTGACCCTCAGGCTAATTTGTTGTGAGGACTGGTCATGACTTCAGTGGAAAAGCTGTTGAGCAGGGGCTGAACCTAGAGAGCAGGATTCACTTTAGCAGGGTTTTGGTGCGTTGCCCAGTCGACTTTTGGGGTGTTTCTTTTGTTTAGGTGGTTGGGTAGTGTTCTGGTGTGGTCTGAAGTTGGCCACCATGTGTGTTGTTGGTTCATTGCCTCTTGGGAGGGGCTTTGTTGCAGGCCAAGTTCAGCCACTGACTGTGCCCTGCCTGGGGCCAGTTGGTATGAGCCACAAACTGATCTGCAGATGGTTGCCACTTGTGCTGGTCTTGGGGCTGTTTAGCAAGAAGTATAGGGCATGCCAAGGCCAGATGCTGCTTGTTTGGGGTTGCGAACCTCTGAGAGATTTTAGGAAAGCCCATAGCATGTGCCAATACAGGCTATTTGTATGGAAAAGCCACTGAAAGCAGCTTGGGTGGGCCCACAAGCTAGCTGGGGTGAGGTCTCAGGAAATTACTAGGGTGGGGTAAAGTGTATTAGCCAGATTGATGGAAACTCAGCTATGGTGCTTGCCTGTGTCTGCCAGCTGGGTCAAGGGAGGGCTCAGCAAAGGAACAATGGCTTCTGCCAGCACTTCTGTCTGGGAGAAAGCTGCCCCTCCAACCCTTGCCTTGAGGCCAGACAATTCAGGTCCTCTCCTTATGTCCCTGGAGACTTTCAAGCTGCTGCCTCAGTACTGAAGCTCAGAGGGAGTGAGACCATTAGCTAGTAAGTCTGCTTGTGGGCCCTTTAAGAGGAACACCTGGTACTCCAGCAGCCCTGTGTCTGACTCAGCCACAATTTCCACTGGTTTTCACAGCCAGAAGTTATGGGAACTTCTCTTCCTGCCACTGGAACCCTGGATTGGGGAGCCTGGTGTGGGCCTGGGACCCCTCACTCCTCATGGGGACCCCCGCAGAGGAAATGTTCCTCCTTATTTTTAACTGCCACACCTGAGTGTGGGACCAGCCTGTTCAGTGTCTCTGTCCCTCCTACCAGTCTTGACATGGCTTCTTCTGCACATCCTTAGTTGTAGGACAGATTCTGTTCAGCTAGACTTCAGGAGATTCTCATGATGGTTGTTCTGTAGTTTAATTGTATCTTTGAGGTGGTCATGGGAGGAGGCGAGCACCACATTTATCTACTTTGCCATCTTAACCAGAAGGAATAATGTGTAAAACAAGAAAACAGCATAAGAGAAATAAAAATAAGCATTATCTTTATAATCCAAACTCCTAACTCAGAGGCTCATTATAGGAATGTAGTGGCAAAATAAGAAAAATATCATCACCTATTCCTTTCCCTTCTTCTATGCACCCATTGCTTCCAGGCACAGACAGGTCCTCATATCCAAATCCATGAGGCTTGGAGGTGCCCTGAATACAGTGTGCTTGCCTGGATTTCTCTATTTGCTCAGAAAATACTAGGTATGTACAGCATGTCATATACTGTGTTAAGCTTATATTGATCAGTAAAACTTGTCATGTTGCTCCCCATTCTCAGAACAATCCAGATGTTCCATCTGTTGTGGGGCCTCTAGAATTGTAATTCCAGTGACAGCATGGAAGAAGATCAAGGCTAAATCTTTGCTGAATGCATAGCTGAAGTTGCTTCAAGAATATAAAAACAAAGCCACTGCTCTCCACCTTTATTGTCACACCAAATCAAGGGTTGACCATAAGGTAGCCGAGAGTGGTACTTTGTATTTAGCAATATCTGAGCTGAAGTTTAGATAGTGTTACTTTTCACACACTCCTAAGATATCTTTTTAAAAATTCATTTAGATGTCTGAATGCTTTTGTTTTGTTATTAGGGAAGATAGGCTTAGGAATTATGTTTTACAGCAGGACAAGTTAGGACATAAGATGCTGCATGGAAACCATAGATGGTTGCCTGGTTCATACATACCTGGGATGAACACCTTTGGGACCACCTGAAAGTAACTGATGGACAATAGGAGAGAGGGCTTCATTCTTGTTTGAGCTCAAAGTATTATGATTTGAGCACAGATATAAATGTAACCCTATTTTCAGCCCCAGGCTGGGGAGACCCAGAAACATTTGAGCAAAATGAGATAAGTAAACATATATTAAAATCCTTCTGGGAACCTTGGAAAATATTGCCTTGCTTTTTAAAAAAAGAATACTTGTAACATGAAATAATTATTTATGTTGATTTTTGACTTTAGGATGGACGTTTGTTCATCTTAGTAACTCCATCAAGAACAAAAAATTCATATGCAGGAGATTACAGGAAAGCAGGAAGCTTTAGTCTTTTGGTAGAAGGAAAGAGAAATAGTCAGCCATGACCAAGAAGTCAAAAATCCTTAAAGGAGTTGTAAAATCCAGTCTGGAAACAGTGGGGAAATTCATAATTCGTCACCTAGCCATGTGCTTGTGAAGGGATGGTGACACCGAAGGAAGAACTAGACTTGAGTGAAAGGAAAAGTTTAAAGTGATTTCTCCCAACTCTGGCAGAATTTGATTCTAAAGCATTTCAAGGGGTCATTTCAGGTTCTTTTATTGTTTCATTTTTGTTCAATACAATTCCAGCCCAAATGAGAAATCAGCTGGGGCTAGAAGGCCTTTGGTTATAGAAATGAGAGAGATGTAATAAAGTTCTATCCAGTCAACAGGGAGAAGAAAAATCCACAAGTTGAAATTAATTCTAAGAAACATACTCTAGATAGATGGATGGGTCGCCACCCAATGTTCACTTGCTTTTGTTTTCTCATCATGCTTTAATATAGACAAGCTGTCTAAAATGCAGCCAGATGACTTCATTGAGGGCACTGAGATTCTGCATCGAGTTCCTACAAATCAGTTATGGGGAGTACAAATCTGATTGTCCAAAGCCCATTAATAGTAGACAAATTCTTCTTCTGCAGGGCTACTCAACTCTTGTGCATACAGATTGCCCAGGAAATGCTGTTAAAATGCAGATTCTGATTTAGAAGGGCTGAGGTGGGGCTTGAGATTTTATATTTTCAGATGATGCTGATATCATTGGTCCATGTCACACTTTAGCAAGTTGACTCTTTTTTTCCTATAACATCCCATAGATCTCATTGCCTTTTCCACCTAGAATTGCAGGAGGAAACTATCAGCCACAGAGCAATGATTTTCCCTGTGTTAGGTATGGGTTTAATTTTAGGCTGCCTGCACATGACAATGAGCCTTGCAGACAATTACCAATTTAAAGGAAAGAGAGATTGATGTCAATATTTGTAATCCCTATTATGGGTCATGATTATAAAATGCCATGTTGTGAAATACTAAATTTATTTAGGGCTCTGCAATTATTATTAAGAGAAAGCCTGGTGTCTGAAAAGTATTTCCAATATGTACAAATTTTTAACAATGATAATTCTTATTACTATAATAAAATCTGATATGTTCTAGCACTTTGGGACATTGGGAAGCATATATATACTTAAAGAGAAAACATCCTTTCTTCTGGAATGAAAATCAGAAGACTAACCATTTAGATAAGACATCTTAATGAAGACAAAGGTGGATCAGAAAACTATGGTGTTTTTCCTATGTGCTGAATATTCCAGGAGCCAAGAGCAAAAGTAGATAATGGTGAGTGTGTGATATAAGCGCTTTCTTTCAGTGATTGGAAGAAAATTCAGATCTTGGATCAAAGGAAAATGTTAGCACTGCTAAAGCGGTTTGTGTTGTGGTTACTTCTGAAGTCAAAATATGCACCTGTGAGACTTGTTTCCTTTTCCCCATAAAAGCACCAGAGAAGAAGTTAGGCTTAAGACTAAACTTGAATGAAAATTATTTGTGCTGTCTTTTTTTATCTTAATCAAAAAATAGGATTTCCTACATTGTCTATACTGTTAATCTGATATCTGAAACATGTGTAAATTTTGGTTAGATTTGGAGTTCTTTTGAATCTAGTTTATTCTTGATCACTCAACGTGTCCTTCAATAGATGATTGGATAAAGAAGTTTTGGTGTATATACACAATGGAATACTATTCTGCCATAAGAAAAGATGAAATAGTGCCATTTATGACAACATGGATGGATCTTTAGATTATAATGCTAAGCAAAATGAGACAGACAGAAAAAGTCGAGAACCATATGATTTTACTGATATGAGGTATATATAACTGAAAACAAAAAAAGAACAAGTAAAACAAATGAAGAAACAAAACTTATAGACACGGGCAATAGTTTAGTGGTTACCAGAGGGTAACGGGGGAGGGGGGTGGTAGATGGGGGTAAAAGGGATCAAATACATGGTGATGGAAGGAGAACTGACTTTGAGTGGTAGACACACAATGTGATATATAGATGATGTATTACAGAATTGTACACCTTAAATCTATGTAACTTTGCTAACAATTGTCACCCCAATAAACTTTAATTTAAAAAAATTATTCAATTGGTTGCTGTTTCTTATTTTATTGAACTTTAATCATGCCACAATACTATTTTAAAGAACATGCATGGATTTCTACTGCCTAAGAGATAAAGCGCAACGTCTTCACATTAAAGGTTTTGATTGTCACACACCGGCTTTCTTTTCACTCCCATGTCTTTATGATCCAGAAGCACCAGATTGCCTCTTAGTTGCCAAGCACATCCTTTACCTTCTTCCTATTGTCCATTTATTTACCCTCAATACTACCTTCTCCATGAAGCTTTCCAAACACTGGAGCCCCAGGCAGAATGAGTCACCTTCTTCTATTCCCAGAATCCTCTGCTCCGGTTACTGGCCTAGCATGGATCCTACTGCCCCTCATAAGCCCTGTGTTTGTGACTTTCTTGCTGTGTAGACTGTGGGAAGCATGAGAACAGAGACTGAACCTATTACTTTTCACACTTTTGGCATCTAACATACAGCCTAGCACATAGTAGATGCTCAAGAAATCTTTATAGAAAAAATTTGTAAGAGAACGAATTCTCAGTTGCATCTAGAAATTAGAGGACTGAGCCATCCTCTAAACGATGGATGTTTTTGATGTTTTGTTGTCTGTTTTGAAGGTATAAGCTTGTTTAACTGGTTATAAAATGAGGAGCACTGTAAATCTTTTAAAACAAAAACTTTTCAGTTTAGGCTGACTGGTTAAGCATATGTTTTTAATTCCCCTCTCCTTCCTAATGTCCATAGGACTGCCATTCTCCCATAAAAAATAATTAGCAAAAAATCTGCATTGGCTTTGCAAAAAGTGGAGGGCATGAAAACAAGTCTGACGAATGTCTGTTAAATATAGTGCAGCTACGGGAAGTTAGCTGGAAGCCACCCACAGTTTCAGATGTGCAACACAGCCCCCACCTGAGCAGTAAATGGAAAAGCATCCCTGAGATGAGCTTCTCTAAAGCTCCCTGGTTTAAGGCCTCAGTGGACTGATCTATAAAGGGTGTTAAGATATTGCTGGATTAAGTGAGAAAATTGAGGCCAGTTGACAAAATCTTTAACCGTGACTCAAATAAACAAGCTCTACATGAAGAAAAGAATTATGAGACCATCAGGGAAATTTGAACACTGACTGGGTATTTAAAGATTTCAAGTAATTACTGTTAGATTTTTTTAGATATAATAATGAGACATAGGGCTTTGGTTAATGTTTTTTAGAAAGAGGTTTTATTTTTCAGAAACATATACTGAGATATTGTGGATCTTCATTATGCATAGATTCTATCTTTGCAAATTTGCCTACGAGCTGAAGTTTATTTGTATCCCCCAAAACAATACTCACGGTGCTTTCACAGTCATTCGAGGGCATGAGCAGAGGGGTGAAAAATCTGAGTCACCTAACACACATGGACCCTTCTGAGGTCAACAAGGTGACTCTTCTCATGTCAGCTTTCATATGGTAAACAAATGTCCATTTCCCAGTCTGTTTAGTGCCACATTTTTTCATTTTTGTGACTTTTGCTGGTGACTTTCTTGTTTAAAATGGCCCCAAGCATAGTGCTGACGTGCTGTCTGCTGTTCCTAAGCACAGGAAAGCTGTGATGTGCCTACTGGAAAAAATGTGTATTAGGTAAGCTTCATTCAGGTGTGAGTTATAGTGCTGCTTACTTACCGCGAGTTCAATGTTCATGAATCAACAGTATATAAGGTGTCTTTAAACAGACACACTATAAAACAAGGGTATGTATTAATTGGTTGACAACAATATTGTGACAGGAGATGCCTAGGAACCTAAACCCTGTATTCCCCCAAGAGCAATGTTTCAGTATTTGCTATTTCAGTGTTCAGGGGACTTTACAGAACATAATTGCCATGAATAAAAACAATCAGTTGTAAACACGGATGAAATAATATGTGTCTGAAATTTGCTTCAAAATAGTCTGGAAGACTGGAAGTGAGAATATAAATGAAATAGATTGGCCATGAGTAAATTTTTGAAAGTGTGTGAAGGGTATATGCGTGTTCGTTGTACTATTCTTTCAACTTTTGTATATGAGGTCGGACAATTAGGCTCACGAGCTCATCCTAGAAAAAGTGCTACACACCTCATTGCTGAATATTACTACAGTCACCTTTGAAGTACTCCCCTTGGGAGGCTATGCACTGACACCAGTACCTAGTCCACCCTTCAAAGCAATTTTGGAGCTCCTTTTCTGGAGTGGCCATCAGAGCTGTCATCGGATTACCCTTGATGTCCTCGATGTCATCAAAGTGTCTTCCTTTCAATATTTCCTTTCTTTTTGGGTCAAGAAAGAAGTCACTGGGGGTCAGATCAGGTGAGTAGGGAGGGTGTTCCAATACAGTTATTTGTTTACTGGCTAAAAGCCTCCTCACAGACAGTGCTGTGTGAGCTGGTGCATTGTTATGATGCAAGAGCCATAAATTGTTGTGAAAAGTTGAGGTTGTTTTCATCTAACTTTTTCATGCAACTTTTTCGGCACTTCCAAATAGTAAACTTGGTTAACTGTTTGTCCAGTTGATACAAATTCATAGTGAATAATCCCTCTGATATAAAAAAAAAGGTTAGCAACATTATTGCAACAAGTTCATGAACTTAAGTGTCAGACCTCATATATTTGAAATTTCCCATAGCAAGACAGTTGTATTTTTAAAAGAGAGAAATATAGCAGAAACACAAGTTTGACTTTTCTTCAGGCATTAAAAAAAATCATTCATTGTATTATGTAAAGAAATATAATTGTTTAGAAGTAGAATGAATTAAATTTCACATTAAGTATAAATGATCCAGTGCTATGTAAAGTTAGTATATACAAATCCACCAAAGATAGTGAACGAGTGTGGGCTTTATACATTATAAGGTAGTATAGAAACTTACATGTCATTTTTCGAAAGTGAAAAAAGAAAGGCAAGAGACATCTAAGTAAAAGACTACATTTTACCATTTAACGCTAATAAAGCTCAGCTTCTAACTTTCACTCTTGTTTATCCCATTAATAAACCTGCTTCAGGCCCCTGCTGTGCCCCTCTCTGTCCCAGCTCAGTCTCTGGGAGTTCATACAGGTCAAGTGCAAGGACTGATACCCTACATTACCATTACCTAGATCCACCACAATGCCTCCACTTGCTCTCAAGTCCTCTGACACTAATTCAACAGTTACTTTTGCCAAGGTGAAGCCTTTTTATCATTCTATTCTCCCTCACCACCTACAATAGTGGTTTCCAAATATATTCTGACGGGTCCTAGAGCTCCAGAGAGATTTCCCAGGAGTGCAAAAGGCAGAGTAAACTAAGGGAACCCAGAGCTGCCACAGCAGTATATGGCGGCACCAGTTTCAAAATTTGGATTTTGCAAAACATTTTGCAAAAGGAAAAATATTCTCCCTCTTAGGAGAAAAAACCGGAGGAAGGCAAGCTTCTGAGACATGTTTTACAATGGGACACATGAGGGCTTGATGTGTACATACCCCAGCTGTTCTAATGAACCTGGCTCACTCAGGTGAAAGACTCACACTGTTTTCTTAGACACACCAGGCTTTTTGCAGCCAAAATCTACATAGTTCCCTCTGAAATGCTTAGCACTGGACAGATGGTTTTTTTTTTTTTGCATAGAGCTGTGTGTTGTTTGAGGGCCTTTAGCTTGAGAAAGATTTGGAAATCTCTGAGAAATGTTTGAGTCATTATCCTCAGTCCTATTTCTTGAGAGCCTTTTGTATGCCAGTCATTGCACTAGTTGCTTTGCACTCGTTTTATTTAATATTCTCAATAAACTTGCAAAATAGGTGGTAGCATCCTCATGTATGAGTCAGCACTCTTTTACAGGCAAGTGACAGACACCCAGATCTAACTAGCTTAAGCCACACAAGCCAAGTACAGGAAATTCCCAGTGGAACCTGTCTCTGGAAGGACCAAAACCCAGGGTGCCGATGCACACAGGATATCCATCACATCTTCTCTCCTCCTGGCTTCTAGCTTTCCTTTGGCTTGTACCCTGCAGAGATGATCGCTTTACATGCTTTCCATGAAAGCGGGGAACTTGCTTTTTCACTGCAGTATTCCCAGCAGATGGGACAATGCCTTGCACGTGGAAGGCACTTAAAATATATCTGTTGAATGGATGGATGGGATACAATCATGGTATGGAATTTTCTAAGTCCCATAATTCTATGCTCATACCAAAGACACTGAGTCATTTCCTGGTGTACAGTGTATCATTGTGAGCACTGAACAAGTAGATTTCCATACCCTAGCCTTTCTCCAGCCAGCCTTCAGAATGGCCTGCACAAATACATCATTACATCTTCTTTCTCACTTGTGGCTAAGTTATCACTCCAAAAGGTTTCTTTTGTTTTGTTTTGTTTTTGTTTGTTTTGCTTTTGTTTTGTTTTGTTTTTGCTGTGATATGTGTGAATCTAGAGGTAAAACAAGACCATAATGCTATCTTTCCATGAAATATATGAGCAGGAATACCCATAGAAGTGCTCTTGATGTGGGGTTACTGCAGAAGCCATTTTCATTTATTTAGAAGCAGTTCTCTTAGTTACAGTCTACTAAATAATTTCACTACACTTCTATAATTTTAATTTGAAAAAGAAGCATCCTCCCATGGGTTGGGTCCTGAAGAAAATCAAGTCCTCAACCTTAGGCATCCTAGATAAATGAGAGCTTTGGACAAAAAGTCCAAGGAATCTTCTGATTCATTCTAACCTTCCTATTACCTATCACTCATCTTCGCTTATGTCCATCTACTATCAGTAGTTGTTCCCTACTTGGGGCCAAATCCAGTGTGTTTTCCTCCATTTGGTGGAAAGTGCTATATTTCTTCTATATTAGTCTCAAGAAGGCATTCCAATACTGGTACTTAAGGAAACATGAGACCCTTGTAGGCTTTCTAAAGAGAGAAACAGACAATTAATAATACTTAAAATTTATATTGTATAATATATAATTTATTAAAATATACGTATAATGTCAGGTAGCAAAAAGGGAAAGGAATACAGCAATGCTATCCAGTAGGCATTTTTAATTTCTAGGTATCACATTTAAAAAGTAACAAGAGAGTTGTGAAATTAGTTTTAATAACACATTTTATAAAACCAAATATATCCAAAAATGATCAACATGTAATGAATATAAATACTGAGATATCTTACGTTATTTTTTGTACTAAATCTTCAAAGGCCCTTAAAAAAATTTTAAACCCAAGTGTATTTTACACTTACAACGTATTTCATTTTGGATGCTAAATTTTCAGTAAAATAAAATGTAGTCCCATCAAACAATAAAGTTATTCAATAGGAAAATTTTTCACATGCCTTCAGTTTTTAAATAAAGTTACAGGCAATTAAAAATTCAATGGCACTAGTCACATATCAAGTGCTAAGTAGCCACATGTGTTTGGGCTCCCACATTAAGTGGCGAAGTATAGGGAGGTACAGGGCATAAAAGGAGACTGTTTAAGATAAAATTTTAAAAAAAAGTCGGGAAGATCTTGTGTGAAGGTGACACTCTGAGCAGAAACATGAATGGAATGAGAGAGGAGTCTGCCAAGACGTGAGGGAACAACATTCCAGGAAAAGAGAAATAAAAACTGCAAAGGTCCTGGAAATGGGATGGTAAACATCCAAACATAAGTGGAACCTTCAAAGTTGTGATCTTGGGAGTCGATCAACTTGTTCTAAGGATGCCATCATGGTGCAATATCTTTTTTGGTGTCTGGGACACAAAGTTCCTGAAATACACATTGCTTCCCCATTCTGTTGTCCACTGGAACACAACATGAGATTCATCTCCATGATGAGAAATAAGTCAAAGAAGTTTAAGGCTCCGAGCCTGGTCTCAGGACTGAGCCAGTTGCCTCCCGACAGCTTTGGGGTATGTGCCACTAAAGAGAAAGTAAAAGAGCAGAATTTCTGGGTGACACCTGGCAGCGAGGTGCTGCTTGCTCTCACTCCCACTCCTGCCCTTGAGAAGGGTTCATGGCGGCCATCTGCATTTAGCTAATCTCAGTGTGATTTTCTCTTGGCAGGTTTCTGGACAGCTGACACCTTTGACAGCGATATCAGAAGTAGGTTCCCAAACAGCTTTGTCCAGAATCCACTCAGAGAATCTGAGTAAATGGATTAAAGCCTTTCTTATCTTTGCTTTTTCTTAGGCAAGTTAGACAGAGGTGTGTAAGCTGCTGAATAATCGCAACCAGGGACAAAAAGTTGAGAGGAATCAACTGACCAAGAGCTGAAAGGCCTTTCAAGTGGGCCCTGAGCTCCCAGGCAGGGAGCACACAGAGCGTAGGACAAGTCAGGGAAGAAATTATTCCAGCTTCATGCATACAGAAGGCCCTTCTATACCCACAAAATACTTAAGTGTATATCCAGTACTGCTGCAATAAAGAAGAAAGATGGAAGGGTTTAAGTTAACAAAAATAGATTTTGTTAGGGCGATTGGCTCAAAGATTTTTTATTCTTTTATCAAAATTGTCTTTGAAAATTTGTAGTAATTAAAAGTTGCAAAACAATGAAAAGATGCTCAACATCACTAATCATCAGGAAAATGCAAATCACCACCAGAATGAGATCTCACCTCAGGCCTGTCAGAATGGCTATTACCAAAAAGACAAGAGCTGGGCCGGGCCGAGTGGTGCATTGGTTAAGAGCTGGCTTGGGATGCCAGCTCTGAGCAGCAGGGCCCAGGTTCAGATCCCACATGAGGGCCAGTAACACTGCCCTCTACAGCTAAGATGGTGAACAACAGCTCAACCTGGAGCTAGGCTGCCGTGAGTCACCGGAGACAGCGTACACTGCAGCCCCTGCTGCAGTGGGCTGCCATAAGCTACCGTGAGTGGCCAGCAGCTGGTGTGAGCTGCCAAGAGCCACCGTGAGCGGCTGTCCAGAGGCCGGCGACCGATCTGCCTCACCCGCGAAGAGCGCAATGATAATACCAACATGGGCCAGTGAAGCAATGTCCTCCACAACTAGACTGAAGAACCAAAGGACAGCCACTTGTCTGTTCCCCTTCCCCGATTCCCCAACACTGTTCCCCTCCCCCAATTCCCCAATGAAATCTTTAAAAAAAAAAAAGACAAGAGACAAGTGTTGGTGAGAATGTGGAGAAAGGGAACCACAGCGCTGTTGATGGGAATGTAAATTGGTGCAGCTACTATAGAAAACAATATGGAGGTTCCTCAAAAAATTAAAAACTGAACTGCCATATGATTCAGCAATTTCAATCCTGGATATATGTATATCCGTAGAAGATGAAGTCACTATTTTGAAGAGATATCTGCACCCCATGTTCATTGCAGTGTTAGTTACAATAGCCAAGACATGGAAACAACTTGTGTCAACTGATGAATAAGTAGATAAAGATTATATATATATAATATATATAATATATGTGATATATGTAATATATACTATAATATAATATATAATGTAATATAATATGCAATATATTATATATTATATACAATGAAATATTATTCAACTATGAAAAAGAAACAAATTCTGCCATTCACAACCACATGGATGGATCTTGAGGGTATTATGCTAACTGAAACAAATCAGACAGAGAAAGATAAATACTGTATGATCTCACTTATATGTGAAATGTGAAACAGCTGAACTCATAGAAAGAGAGAAGAATGTGGTGGTTGCCAGGTGCTGGGCGCTGGGAGAAATGAGGAGCTATTGGACAAAAGGTACAAACTTTCAGTTATAAGATGTAATGTCCAGCATGGTGACCATAGTTAACAATACTATATTGTATAGTTGAAAGTTGCTAAGAGAGTAGATCTCAAATATTCTCACCACAATAAAGAATTGGTAATTATATGACATGATGGAGGCGTTAGCTAGTGCTACAGTGGTATTTTGCAGTATACAAGTGTATCAAATCAATGTTATACAGCTTAAACTTGTACAATGTTATATGTCAATTATACTTCAGTAAAGTTAGGGGAAAATTTGTGAAGCCAAAAAGCTTGAAATTTTTAAAGATTAGTACTGTCCCGTCTTTCAGCTGTCAGCCTTGGTGAAGGTGGACCCAGAGATGGTTTTTCCAGGCTTGACCCCAACCCATCCCCTGAATTAAAGCTCCATGAGAGTGAAAGTGTGCCTATTTTGTTCCCCAGGTAGCCCCCAAACCTCAAAATTATTTGTTGAATATACAAAGGCCAATGTCATGGAAGAAGTCATTGCTTAAACTACAGAACAGGAGAAAAAAATGCAGAAAACAGAAACTGTGTGCTCAGGAGGAAGCGTGAGGGTTTGGGAAAGGAGACCCTGGAGGCATGTCTAGAGCCAGCGGAGGAAGGAGGTTCCAGGCGGTGCAGAAAGCCACTCTGAAGTGCCTCAAGGGGCCCTGGAGATTTAAGTCCAGGGACGCAAGGGGCTGGGGCGGAATAGCACCTGTCTTCGCAGGTTCAAGATGCTTTAACCAGCGGATGTGTCCACCCTGCAGTTTGGGAAGCAAGATAAATCAAGCCCTGGACTCAGTCCCATGACCTCACTGAGCAATTGACACTGAAGGTGAGCACTGGACACTGCACTCCGACAAGCAGCTGCCGGTTATGAAAGGAGCTCAGAGCAACGCCTCCTCTCTGCCCTCAGAGGAGAGCAGGGAAGGTGGGAAGCACGTGATTTCTCTTAACCCTCCAGTCCAATAGCATCTTTCCATCCTCTGACCTCCCATAATAATATCCCGACTGCCCTCAGGTGGGAGGGACAGCGGACTTCCGGTGCCCTTTCAGGAGGAAGACTTCAGCTCAGTCTTATGAAGAATGTCCTGACCATCAGAGCTGTGCATAGAAGGGGCTGGCTCCTGAAGACAGGTCCCCAGCCTTCGGGACAACATGAGTGGCATGAAAGAGGGAAAATTTCCCCTTGGAGGGCACTTGAACTCAGTGATCTCCCTCTCTAAAAAGGGCACGGTTTTGTGAGCGGAGCCAGCATCTACGGCCAATGCCAGCCCGCCTGGGCGCAGGAGCACTCCTGCTCCACCTACTGCATCCTCTGAGCTGAGTCAGGGCCACAAAGGCCTTTGTTCCCCTGCAAGTAGGGTATTCACATAATTTATCCTGCAAACTAGGACACTTTACCAGTGAAAGGGGGCAATAATAATACCAGGGCACCAACAGGACAGATGGGGAGCTATGGTTTCCTAGCTCGAGTGCACCATTAGCAAAAATGCCCAGCTTAATGGTGGAATTTATGATTCTAAACCACGACATTTATTAATGGGCTAAAAATCTTCCTGGTGCCATTAAAGACGGAGAGTCTTCAATGAATCTAGCAAGAAATACAGCGGTATGCTGTCATACAAAGATACTTGGGCTGGGAACTACGGTGACTATGGGGTTATAGTTTAGGGGGAGTCCTCAGGTTTGAAGAGAGAGGTGAAGTGCCAAGGAAGTGAGGGTGATAGAAGACATGTTTCAAAACTGCATTTCCATGTATACTTTTAAACACCCTTAAAATAAGACTAGGGAAGTCTCAACTGTCCCTGTTAAATTACGTGATTTTCTTTTATTTGGAGTGGTTTGGGGAATGTCTGGAATAAATATACTGACCCCCACAGCACCTTCGCCAAGCCACACCTCCGTGCTGGCACAGCCACGATTTACAAACATCCTCATCTATAAAGCCAAGCACAGAGGCCTTTGCCACTGGGTTTCCATCCAGCGTGGACCTCTGTGACTTCACTCTCCTATTGACCTACAGCAAAACAGCTGACGTCATGCCAAGCCCTCCAGACCTACCAGAGTGATTCATTTAATAATAACTGTAATCTTTGAAAAATGAGGTTGCTCCATAAAAAAGAGTTAGAAAATAACCATGACTTTGGTAATGAGTTAGCATGCATACCTAGGAGTCTCTCCTGTCCAAACAATTTTACAATCGCCTGCTTTCATACTTTCTTCCACCAGCTTCTGATTTCTCCCCCCTTTCTGGGGCTCCTGAAGTCAGACTCACACTGGACTAGATTGCGAGCTCCCGTCTTTTCTGATTGGGTCCATCTGAATGGAGCCGTCACTGGTGTCTTCACAAATGGCATTTCCATTAACATTTCTATTTCTGTCCACTCGGGGCACCTAAAGATTTCCCACCAAGATTTACATCAACTATTTTAAGAAAGTGCTTTTAAAAAGCCAACGCGTTGGCTAAGTTTAAGTCTGACTTTCTCAAGGGATGCTTAAAAGAAATATACAAAGTTTTTTTAAAGAACCTTTGTAAGTTCAAAATAACATTCCAAAAGGAGTCACTAGAAAAACATTCAGGGTAAGAGAAAAATATAATTCAGTTGTGGCAGACAGACTGAGCTTCATCCTAATGTTCTGTGTTTGTTTTTGACACAGAAAAGTCAAATAGCCATAAGAGTCAGATAATAATTGAAAGAAAAATGAGCTGTGCTTCTCATATCTAGAATATTTACAACAGGGGGAGGAGTCAAGCCTGTCTAGATTCATTATTTAATAAGCCAGGAGATTTTGACAAGTGGCAGATCAAAGGCAGGGCTTTGGAGATTCTCTTAGATCCTACAGGAGCAGTGTCAGAGCCATTGCTAAACTATGCCAACCAGAACGTTTCATAGGGCTGATGACCCATGGTCTTCTGATGCCACCGCCTGATGGAATGCTTGATATGCTTGGACAGCTGCCAATCAGGAAGATATGCCATGGATGATTACTTCAACAAACCCTTAGAGTCAACGTGATTATTCCCCTAGGCAGAGCAAGATGAATGGTGTATCAGTGAAAACTAGGTTTTGCTGCTAAAACTAAAAAACCCTCATAATAGTGGCCTAGTCATAAAGGGCCTAGACTCTTGAGCCTAAGACTCACAAGGCCCTAGAGGGAGGCTTATGGCTAGTGGGGTGGGACCACAGTGTCACCAGGCGCCCAGGCTCTTAACTGTTTTCTCTGCCACCTTGAGCACGTGGTTAAAATTCTTCAGGTTGTTTCATGGTCTCAGATAGCTGCCAGGGTATACTATTCATCACGACTGCCTTCCAAGTAGGAGAAGAGAGGAAAGAGGGACAGTGTGGTTGCTGCTCTTTTAGAAGATTTCCCAGGAGTCTCATGAAATACTCCATTACATCTCATTGGCCAGAGTTTGGCCACATGGCAATTACTAGCCACAATGGAGGCCGAGAGTTGCTAGTTTAGAAGGGTCCTTAGCAGTCTCTTTCACAGAGACTGTAGTGAGGCTTTCACATCTCCCAGAGGCACCAGCTTGCCTAAAATCAGCATTTTAGACGGCAAAAGACTTTATGTCTGTTTGCTCACCATTGGGCATAGAAAATAATCTGGAAGTTTGAAAAGAATGCAGTATTACATGAGCTATAATAAATAGTAAGTGTTTAATCCTTAAAATGGTAGGTAAGAGTATTTCCTCTGCTTTTCCCAGAAATGAATAAGAAAGCCCATGTAATGATGTGGTGTCCTAAATTCACTTTTGAAGCAAAATGAGAAAACCACTAGCTTCTGAAGAACCTACTCCTAGTGTTTGCAGCATTCATACTGGAAATGCCAAGGTCTCCATAATTCTATTCAGAATGGCTTACAAGGTGCCAGTCAAGTCAGAAGGGTAGAAGTTAAGGGGGAAGAGAAAGTGGTAAAACTTGCCTTGAAGGAACTTGAAGGCACATTTACACATCAAGAATGATGTCCATGATTTGTTCAAAATCTGTCAATTTCAAGTTTAGTTATCCCCACTCCCACGATGGGGCAACTTTGCCACATGAAGCAGTCCTTCATGGGAAACTTTTTAATCTTCCTGGACAACAAATGTTTACAGAGCAGGTGCCACATACAAGCCTGGTCTATATGAGTATTTAGGCATCACTCCATATGGGCGCTGCTACCAAGGATGCCTTAGATTTTGACCAAAAATATTGAGTGGTTCTTTCAGCTTTAAGTGTTTCCATTTTAACACATGATACTTAAACGGGTTCTTTTCCACTAAAATATATCTTGATGAACATAAAAGACTTATTTGAGAATAACTATGTCGGTTTTTTATATACCATGGAAAGAAATATATGCTGGTCACAAAACCATTGACCGAAGCCATCACAACAAACTTCAATAATATGGCACCAGTGGGATTTTTAAAAATGTTCTTTTTCAGCTTTATTGAGGTATAACTGATAAATAAACCTGTAAGATATTTAAAGTGTACAAAGTGATGGTTTGATATATGTATACATTGTGAAAGGATTCCTTCCCCCAATTGAGTTAATTAACACATCCAGCACCTCACATGGTTACCATTTTTTTTTGGCGGGGGGAGAACATTTAAGCTCTACCCTCTTAGCAAACTTCTATCATACAATACAGTGCTATCAACTATAGTCACCATGCTGTACACTAGGATCCTCAGACCTTATTTATTCATCTTACAACTGATAGTTTGTAAACTTTTACTAACTTTTCCCTATTTCTCTCACTCCCCAGCTCCTGGCAACCACTTTTCTATTCCCTGCTTGGGTCCGATTTTTTTTTTTTCGATTTCACGTCTTCCAGCTGTCTTTAGGAGGCAGATTATTGATGTAATTAACAGGAAAGCTCCTCCATCGTGATATTTTCTCATTCTGGAGCCTAGAGGCACATGACCTGATGTGCACAAATAGGTTCAGGGACCTCCTGAAATTTCCTATCACATTGTGTATATTTGTGTATTGGCAGTGGGAACAGGATGCTCATCAGATTCTCAGAGAGGTCTGTGATCCCTAAAACTGCTCCCCTGACATTTCATACTTCAGCAATGCAGATCTCCCAAAGGCCAGATGCACTAGGTTGTGTCCTGTCTCCACATCTGAGAGGCGGCACAGGGAAGAAGCATTTCAGGTAAAGAGCGCAGCACTGTTGGCCTGGTTAACTTCTGCGTAGCCTTAATATTCCAGCACAAAACCTGCCTTCCTGCAAAACTCTCTGACTCCTCGAAGTAGCTGTAGGTTGACTGTACTCAGGTTGTGCTGCCTGCTCCTTATTTCATCACTTTACATAATTGCTTGTTTGCATGTTTTTTTCTCTACTTGTCTGTGAATTCTCAGAGGCTCAGATTGGCTTTTCACGTATGTGTTACCTAGTACCACAATTAGCACATTCCAGTGAGTTCCCAATGGATGGATGGACAAAAGGATAGCCAGATGGAGCCTCTCCTTTCATTGCCAGTTTTACCTTATCCACAGATCCACCTCTGTTCCTTATCAGATCATTCATGTCCTTAACTCAGGACTAATATTAATGGCAATGCCTGAAATTGCTGAATGTTAGGCTTGAAAATAACTAATCCTGATTGGTGGAACTTTAATTCATCTATTTCAATTTTCTCTGGACAAATTCTGGAGCTGCAACTATGTTCTGTAAAGGGGCCTCTTGGCTCCTGAGTAACAAACGGTGTCTTCTCTTTGATGGGGCTGTTTCATGCTTCTGACTTCGTGCAGAAAGCAAGCATCCAGTCTCAGGCTTATCTGAATCGAACCCCTCTTTTGACAAGTTGTTTTTGCATCAGCTACTTTATATGGCTCTCTAACAATTGCCCCACCTACAAACAGTAACTAGATTTTAAAAACTGCTTGGTTTTCCTGGACTTTTACTCATTTCTAACTTTGCAATGCTGGCTTGTATGTTTTAAGTTTACTTATCTCCAAGTTTACTCCCCAGAGCTGATAAGCCTCTTCCATGTTGATAAGCCACCCAAGAGTGAAGAAGCGGGATTGAAAGAGTTACCATCTCCTGAGCTGTGAGCTTGTCTGCCTAGAGCGGCGTTTTGGATGAGGCTCATTATTTGTGGAAATGGTGTGTTCCACAGGCAAAAATAACTTTTTAAAAAAAGAACATTGCTGTACCCTCTTGAAGTCATCTCGAAATGAATTCAAGATTTCTCATGAAACGGAGAAACTTTTAGTATGGCCTGAAGGGGTCCTTGTGTACTTGGCCATGCCACATTAAGTCTAATCTAAGCAACTTTAGGGTCCAGAAAAAGCTAATAGAGGCTTAATGATGAGGTAATGAGAACGGAGGTCAGGGCGGGAAACAGGTTTTCTATTTGGAGCCACACAGCCATGGGAAAAATCTCACTTAAGGACCGTAAGCTACCAAAAAGAAACAATTGAAAGAGAAGAACATGGGACCTTTTCCTTACCTTATTTTAAGTTAAGGACACAAGATACCACATTTTAAATAATTAATCAAAACGTATGTGTCAGCTTCCCAGGAGAATCAGCTAAGGGAAAGAGAAAGAGATGGAGGGGAAGAAAAAAAAGGAAGGGGGTAAATAGAGAAGAGCAGAGGAAAAGGGAGAGAACAAGATGTCTGGGAAAAGTAACCAGCACTTACTTTTTGCTGGGCACTGTTCTAAGTGCATCACACACATTATTGCTTTAATCATTATAACAAACTACAAGGCCCATGTTATTACCCTCTCTGAAATGAAACAGAGTGGTTAAGTAACTTGCCCAAAGTCAACACAGCTAGTGGGTAGAGGAAATAAAATTTGAACTCAAGTAGCCTGGCTCCAGGGTTGACAATATAACAGCAGGTGTGACTAAGGGATTGGGAAATCTGAGCTCTCCTGACCACATGCTATAGACTGTTTTTATGCCCCTCAAAATTCATATGTTGAAACCTAACCCCCACTGTGATGGTATCAGGAGTTGGAGTCTTTGGGAGGTGATACGGTCATGAGGGTGGAGCCCTCATGAATGGGACTAGTGCCCTTAAAAAAGAGACCCCAGAGAGCTCCCTCACCCCATCCCCCATTTGAGGACACAGCTACAAGGCAGGAGCTATGAACCAGGAAGTGAGCCTTCACCAAACATCATATCTGCTGGCACCTTGATCTTGGACTTCCCAGCCTCCAGAACTGTGAGAAATAAATTTCTGTTGTTTATAAGCTGCCCAGTCCGTGGTAGTCTATTATAGCAGCCCAACTGGATAAGACACCATGGAACACCTAACCCAAATCCCATGCAGAGGTCAGCCACCCACATCCCTGCTCTGTACTTTCCACCCTTCTGCTCACACCTGTGGGCTCTTGATAAAGCATTTTGGAATGCCCAGCTCAGCCAATCACCCTTCTCTCAGGTATGGCTCCTGCATAAATCCCCTAACCTATGTAACTTTATATCCTGTTCCCACGGGACCTGACACACCTGAAGAAGCAAACTCCAACAGCCCAGCCAAGGAGTTCTCCATTCCATTGACCACACCTACTGTTGAAAGTTCATTTCTGTTTCTGATCAGTTCCTCTTCACAGTTTTGTTCTGATGGAGTCCCAGGCAGGATCTAGCAAAATTAACATATCTGAACTTTGATCTCAGCACCATGGGTTCAACAAAAACCCACTCTGAGAGAACATGAAGAAAATCGTGAAATTGAATTAGTTATCAGTGGGGGAGTGTGTGGGGTGGTTGGAGGAGGATGCTGAATGGATTCAGAAATTTCTAATTTCATTGCTATTAAAAACTAGAAGTTTCAGCTAAGCCAGTAAACTCTGTGGGGCAGACATTCTAGCCTCAGCAGTGGTGATCTTTGCGGATGGATATAGCAATACAGAATATTGCAGAGTCGATGTATAAATATTTCCAATCCTGAACATCTAACTTGACAAAATCATAAGATAATGAAAATTTTATTTTGTAGACAATACACGCTGCATAAATTCCTTCCTAATTACTCTAGTTTAGAGGACACAGTAGGGAAAGGCCTGGGTTTGAGTTAAGTTGCGTTAGGGAGTGCAGTGGATACGGTAATGTGACTGGCAGAACCTTCAGCTGGGGCTGGTGGCTCAGAGCTGAATCCCATTAGGGGATTCGCTCTCAGCCAGAGAGAATTCCCCAAGGTTGCATACTCTCCCCAGGGGAACATCTATCCAATGACTGGTCCTTGAGGATGGGAGATAAAATGGCCTGGCCTCATTGTCTCAAGGCAGGACAACATGGAAGGACCATCCCAGCTCCAGAGCTCCCTGGGATTCAGGGCCAGAACTGGAGTGAGGAGAGTGAGGCACTTTCCCTCCTCGGATACAGAATTTAAGAGGGCTCCCAAAATCTCAGTAATTAAGACAGATAAAAATGTACTGCAGTATATTCTTTTAAATAATGCAAAAAAGAATCCATGATAAACTGTCAAAGTTTTAAATAAAGACAGACCTCAAAAGGGCTGGGAGTAAAGAGAGCAAGATGACTCACGCAAATGCAAGGTTGGATTTCGTCCCTATTTTAATTCTTGTTATTTTGTTCATCATGAATTTTTTTTACATTAGCTTAAATTTTTTTTAATGTTGCACTAAAATATTATGCATCTTGACTACTAAGTTTTCTGGCACCCCCTTAAATTTTGCCCCAACCCAGGACTTGCCTCACCCTTGTCCTGGCTTGATGGGGATGTACTGAGGCTTCTATCGCAAGCACTCCATAGTTTAACGTCTCCCCGTCTTCAGTCCTGCCTGCTTTTTCACTTCCTTGTAGGAATTATTCCCAAGCCATTCCCAGTAAGCCTCCTACATCCAAGTCTAATGACGTCAGAATCTGTTCCCCGAGAAACCCAACTTAGGACAGGGAGACAACTTGGTAATATAGGAAGCGTCTATGGTGGGCACACCTCACTGAAGCTCAACCCCACAACTTACTAAAAAGTGTGGTCCTGAGCAAGGCATGCAAGCTCCGCAATTCAGTTTTCCTCCAATGCAAAATGAGAACAACAACGCCTATCGCTCATTTAATCCTGGGCCTCTGTGAAGAGTGAATGAGCTAATCCAAGTAAAGAACTTCATTTAGCATCTAGGAAATAATAGGTGTTGGGGGACATGTTAATATCCCTCCCTCTGTTTCATCTTCCCCTTTCCTTGAGCCCTTAAACAGGCGGCAGTGATAAGCATGTCCTATCACAAGACTAGAAGCCTCTGAAAAGGGAGGGGGCCCTGTTTCATTGGCTTTGCCAGATCAGCCTGGGTCCATCCTCCTACAGCAGAATCAACACTCTTTATCCATAGGCTGCTGATAATCTGACCCACTGCTTCCTGGTAAGCCCTGTCATGTGTGAGGTCTTCCTTCTTGGTTGTTTCTCAACGTCTGTGATTAGGGACAATTAGGGACTGGTGTGCCTGCCATTCTTTTCCTTTCGGCTGAGTAGGAAGTCCTGACGTGTTATTATCAGGATCAAGATGTAGCCTGTCAGCCAGTCTCAGGAGTCCACAGGCTCATTCAGACCCAGCGCCAATCTCACTCACTTTATCTGTGTTCCCCAAATGCCTCAGACTGTTTGCTTCTCACTGATAGAGGAATCTGGCATTTCATTTTCTCAATGACCAGAACAAGATTCTTAAATAGCCAGAAAGTAAGATAGGTGTCAGGGGATGTCAAGGAAACCAGGAAAACTAAATAGAGGTCCAGTCCTCACCTCTGTGGAGCTTCCAACGCTCCAAAAGGAAAGAGAATAAACATACACGCGAGAGACAAGTAAAACCCATAACCGCTGACTTACGGTGGTTGGTATGAACCCTCTCACTGCATGCCGCCTGTCAAAACCCATCAGGGCTCATGTGACACCTTCACCATTAAGCATTCCTCTCTCCTGCACCAGCCACCTCCCCCCAGCCCTAGCCAGAAACAACGAATTTACTCACTGTTTCCATAGCTTGAAATGCTGTTCTCATTTCTAGATGCTTTGCTTTACATTTGCATGGCTGCATCCAGTCTTGTACATATTTTTTTCATTTCTGTCTCTTCCACAATATTTTGTGCAAAATAGGTGCTTAACAAATACTTGAAAATGAATGGCTATGCTAGAAAAGGCCAGGAGAAATGAGGAGGGAGGGAGGAAG
>NW_017731411.1:234050-240129 GCF_001890085.2 Hipposideros armiger
TGAGTAACCCTAAGTCCACCATTTCATAGTCCTCTTAGATGGTGTATTTTGAAAGAAGGAAGTTCCTTTCAGCTTCCCGCCCCCACCCCCCAGAAAAATTTCTTTGTTTCTTACAGCAGGATAACTCTGTCCCTCATCACCTTTGAACTCCCTTGCTCTTTGACTTGCACTCTCACTTAGGTGTGATGCTTCTCCCTTTTCTATTCATTCCCTTGCTGACTCTCTATGTAGATAAAAACTCTAAGGCCAAGCGTAGAAAGACAAGGGCAAGGGAGAAGTTGGCAGTTTTGCGCTATAAAGGAGAACTGACCTGACCCTTGGGACTGGAATCTTTAACACTACCAACTAAACATGTAAGCCGATAAGTAGGAAATAGCTTCCACTCCTGGATTCTATACTCTTCTCTAAGGAATCAAAAAAGGTCCTGATTGACATTCTAATGAAAATAAGGGAAAAGTGAAATATGAGATGATGTGGGATCAGCAGAGATGGTGTATTTGTTAGAACTGCCAAAACAAAACACCACAGAATACGTGGCTAAAACAACAGAAATTTATTTTCTCACAATTCTGAAAGCTAGAAGTCCAGGATCAAGGTGTCGGCGGGATTGGTTTCTTCTGAGCCTCTCTCCTTAGCTTGTAGATGGCCATCTTCTCCCTGAGTCTTCACATGGTTTTCCCTTTGTGTGCACATATCCCTAATGTCTCTCTGTGTATCCCAATCTCCTCCTTTTATAAGGACTCCAGGCAGATTGAATTAGGGCCACGATAATGGCCTCATTTTAATCACCACTTCTTTAAAGACCCTATCTCCACAGACAAACTCATTCTGGAACATTGAGGGTCAGGGCTCCAGCATAAGAATTTTGGGAGGATACAATTCACCCATACGTGGTGGGGAGAGGAGAGGGAAGGGAGGGACGTGTAAAAGCACCAAAATCAAGTATCATCTTTATCACAAAATTTCTCTTGGCAGATTTAGACATTGGGGCCAGGAAAATGAAACACAGGTTTCACTCATCCTAAACCTAGTGCACTACCTTCTTCAAATCCAATGAGGTGAGTCAGGGCAGGGAGCTGCAGGTGATTCAGCTTCCAAAAGGAGGAGTGAGGCAGAAGTAAGACCCTGATCGGGAATTCAGCCAGAGCTTGGAAAATTGGATATAGGTGGAAGAATGAAATTCAAGGAATAGAGAGCACAAAGGAACCAGTTTAAAGCTAAGGGGCAGCCATTAGCTCTTGAGCACCAAAGTCCGAGACCAGGCTCAAGGCTCATCATAAAAAATGGTGCTTTCTGACTCTTTGATGTTCTGGCAGCTTCCCTGTGCCTTTAAGAGTATTCTTTGGAAATGACATGGAAAAAATGCCTGATACTGAAGGAGGTTCTTTCTCTATGACTCAGTGATAAGAGGAGATATTGGCTGGACCCTCTGTAGGGCAGAGATAAGTTGCGCCTGAAACATGATGACTAGCTATTGAGGCCTAATCAAGCAGCAGTACAGGGCAGAGTTAGGAAGAAACATTCAGAGGTTCAGAGTATCTGGCGAAAATGGAAGAGGTCAAGCTGAGGGCTTGGTGTCCTTTGATTGCCAAATAGGAGACTTCAGACCATCAAGTGTGAGCTCTTACTTGCAGCCCAAGGTTCAAGGTTAAATATATTTCCTTGATGGAAGCCACCTGCAAATGACCACTCTGTCCCAGAAGTTTCTCTCCATTTTTGAAAAGGAATGAATGGCCAGAAAGAATGGTTCGGCTGGCCCATCAAGGGGGCCAAAGACAGGTAGAGGTGGCGTCGAGCCATAAAATATTAATCTCCATGCTTCACGCATCCTGAAGATATTTCTTAATTTATTACCATACAGGGGCTGTTGTGCAATTGACACTAACAAAAAATACTTCTGCACTTTACTAAGTCTACTTTTGAGCCGCCCAATGTTTTCATCATAATATTTACTTCTGGGTAAATAGGCTAAATTCTCCAATTTTGATACAAAACAGAAAGATCAGAGAATGAAAATAAATAGATGACATGGCTGTTTAAAGATCATGTAAAATGTTTTCTAGCAGCATAAATATTTGATTGTAAAACTTTCAATATGTTGTGTCTATTAACTAGTAATGTACAATATTTAAATTATTCAGCCAGCCGAAGTGGGCCAGGGTCATGGGGGAGGACAGAGTGAAGGCCCAGCTTGGCGAGATGCCAACCTGCAGTCATAACACAACCCTGAGGCTGGCCCCAGACACTATCCATTCCATCTGGGGCTCTTTGGTCAGTACCAAGCCACAGATGAGAGCAGAGGGTTAAATGGAACACTCGGAGACACTAACACTACCAATCACTTCCCATTATTAATTTGGTTGGCACGGAAGCTTTTGTGTATCATTTCTATTTGGACCTTTAGATGTTCAACTTGGTCAGTAGTCTTTGGTGTAATTCTTTGACTTTTGTGTTTGGAGGTGGGGGAAACAGAGTGATGTTTCTGGAATACCATCCAGACTTACATGGAATTACTTTGAAATTCCATCTGCCCTACTGATATCACTGACTCTCTACATGTATAATCTGTGAAGACCATTAGACTTATAGTCAAAAGAACTGAATTTGGAAGACCTTCCTAGCCATTTGAATGTGGACAGTTCTCTGAATCTCTCTGGGCCTCAGTTTCATCAGCTGCAAAATGGGACCAATATGTTTCTGGCTCTTATATTGGGTGGTTGTGAGGATCAAAATGCAAACAAGATAGAACAGATAAAAGTATAAAAGTCCTATAAAAGACTGTCTTAATTGAAGGGATCTTTGCATTTGCTTCAGAGTGTACCCCTCTTCATACAATCTCCAGCATCTAACACCGAGCCTGGCACATTGTAAATCTCTTCACAAGCTTGTTGGTTGAATGAATGAGCACTGTTGGGAGCCTAAGTGTTCCTCTCCTCATTCAGTTCTCCAAGGAGTCAAAGAGGATGAACTTCCAGTGAGGAGCCCCAGCTGATCAAGACCATAATTGTCCTTGATGTTCTTGAGGGATGCATCCTGAAATATGAAGGATCCTCAACTTTCTGAGTAATGTTGAAGAGGAGAAAGGCAAAGCTGCACTGAGATGCTGACATTCTGAGTGGCAGACTGCGCTCACTCCTGGCTGGGTGACTCACTTCTGTGGGTCAACCTCCCAAGTGATGGAATTCTAAGGAAAAGGGCAAATTTCTAGACATCACAGATTCTGGGGTGCCTAATAAATGGTAAAAACAAACCAGAAATCTTAAATCAACAAATAACAAAGATTTGTGGATTTGTTATTTTAAATAATTGGGAGGAAAGTAATTTCATAAAGCAGTGTTAATGATGCATCAANGAAGGAAGGAAGGAAGGAAGGAAGGAAGGAAGAGGTTTCCAGGGCAGGTGGTTTTTGTGAAACATCTTTTGAAGGAATCCAAAACATGTTCCCCTGGAGTAAGAGTGAAAAACTGAAGTCACATTCAGCCAACCCACAGGTTTGCTGGGCTGGCATGTTGTTTTGAGAGTTTAAAATCCGAATGCCTATGGCTAGCACATGCATTCCCCATTGAGCTGCCTTTCCCATTGCTTCCTGCCTGTTCTCTACATCTATGGCACATGCCTGGTCCCAAGGCCATTTTCAGTTTGTCGTGTGCTCTGCAGTAGCTCCTTCCATCTCTGGAGTTAGATCATCGTAGCCAAAACACATAAGGATTAAGGTAAATATGTGTGTTTTCCCCATCTTCTCAGCCATCTCCCTTAAACGTAGATTAATGCCTTTTCTTTCAGAGCTAAAAACAGGTCTGAGAAGAAAAGGGTTAGAGCAATTATTGAGTGCCCATCATATAACAAGGCTTCACTCCATTTACTCCCACAACCACCTTGAAATTAGGTGTTACATTTTATATGTGAGCAAACTGGGGCTCAGAACTGATACATAACTTGCCCAAAGCTACAGAGCTGGGAATTAAGGGAACCAGATTTCAGACCTAGATCTTCATGCGCCCTATACCCTTAATTTTATCATAGCTTGAAGTTGCCAGGGAGGAGCAGCAGCACAGAACCTCCATTTCCAAGGCAAGAATTGTGGGAGGGAGGGTGACATGTTCCGAGCAACACAGGGGTTTGCACGCAAGTAATTCCTGTTTATCTGCAGTAAGGCAGGCGAGTCATGTGCAGATAATCCAAAAATAGTTTCTAATTTTTCTTGGGATAAATATAAATTTTTGGCAACAGACACCCCTTTCAAAGTGTGTTTTGATTAGAGTTACACGAAAAGGCGTTTTTATTCTCTGAGGATTTGCCAACAAACTAGCAAAGGGAACTAAGAAGTGTGCCAGGCCCAACCTCCCTCCTGCCCACCGACAGAAAGGCTGTGCACAATCCACAGAGCTGTTGGCAAAAGGACACCGGGCAGAAGTAGGAAACGTGGGCTTCCGCGGAGTCTCCACCACTCTTGAACGTGAAACCCGACATAGCCATCCTCACTTCACAGACACAATTCTTAGGAAACTGGGATCTGGTTGTGAGTGTCTTAGCCAAGGTCCCAAGGCAATTTAATAGGGACCTGGGATTCAAAATCTAGAGCCCTTAACTTCATCTCTTTTCAATATTAGCCCTCTTCCCTGATGCTAATGTTGGACTGTTTCAAAGTCAGGAATGGCCAGGAATTGAGGTGAAGAGATGTTTGCATATGGTTCAAAGTATAGACCCAACATAAGAGAGATAGAAAATGTTGGGTGGGCAATGCTCGGTTCTGGGCCCTAAAGCTGGGCTCCCATGAATCCTCCACTTCTGAAAACTAATGAGGAGCTCAGAGACAGTGGTGAGGAAATTTGAGAAGGGAGGACAAAGCTGAAGCTTGGAGTTGGGCAGACCCATGTGATTTGGAGCACATTACTTAACCTCTCTTGGCTTGTTCTTAACTGGAAAATTCAGTTACTGTGGGAACTCCCAGGAGCACCTGGCATATAGAAAAGATTTGATTAATGCAGACAAGTGGTCTTGTTGAGGGTGAAGGGACCTTCCTGAGCTGGTCCTCATGGGTGAATCTGTTCAGTGATTTATTGTTAAATGTATTGACTTAGTATTTACTGGTGGGTCTCTTTTCTTTCTTCTAAATATCTGCCATAGATGGAAAAGGAATTATTAAATTGTCATGCAAAGAAAAACAAGATCTATCTTCCCTGCCTCTCAGACTCAAAACCTATGTTCTTCTGTCCCACAGTTAGTTAAAGATGGCAGAAGTTGTGGCACAGCTGAGTAGGAAACATGGGGAAGGGGAGAAGCAGGAAGTGAGCCACCCCTAGACCATTCTCTTCTGAGTGCACAGGCTCCAGTAGACCAACGTTGACCAAAACCATGCAGCCAAACAGGAGCACCATTCTGGCTGGAAGAGTCAAACCCATGGGTACCCATGTTTCTGTCTTTAAGATCGGACCGGAGAAGCAGTTTACCATTGACATGGTCCTTAACTCCCACTGGATCTTAGATGATGCTCAGGAATAACTCAGAAATAGTCATACAGGCTTTAGTTATCCCATTTTATAGATTAGAAAATTGAGGCTCAGGAAAGTTAAATGTCTCCTCCAAGCCTAAAAAACATGTAATGGTAGAGTTGCTACTAGAACCTGTTGTATTGTAAGGGATTGTTTCTATGCCTTGTAACTGCTTGAGGACAGAGGCTGTGTCTCATTTATCTTTGTGTCTTCAGTGCCTAGCAGACAACAGGGCTTCCTCGGTATGCATTTGTTGAAGGAATGAACTTTCTATATATTACGCTACTAGGCATGTATTTGAAGAAGTCTAGTATTAGGAATCACGATGCCTTCTCATCTCAAATAGCAGGTGACTTCGACATATCTCCATGATCACAAACTGAACCAAGTATAAGCTGGTGAAACAAATATTTATTTAGCCACATTAAAGAGTCTTTTAGTGCAAATCCTAGTTCATCAATCATTTAAAAATCAATTACTCGCCCACTTCCTAAATATAATTAAGAGGCCTGAATTATTCTTTATGAGGCATCGAAGTAGCATTATCCAATGGCATTTTGGGCTTAGTGACATAAGTTTGATGTCAT
>NW_017731411.1:243988-262043 GCF_001890085.2 Hipposideros armiger
AGTTTTAACAGATTGTATATTCTCTTGTGTCTGAATTTAGAACTGACTTGATTACACTACGTGCACTCTTTTTTCATTTGTTACCGCACTCGCTAAATATTTAGAGTGCCTACTATGAGCAAAACAGGAGAAATGCCACCTACTATGGGAGGTAAAGTATGAGACATTGCTTTATTCCTTTAAAAACTTTTCTATCCTTTCAGTGGGACTAGGGGAGGGGATGAAAGACATGTGTGCAAGAGTATAAACTTGAATGTAGGTGCCTTGTTGGTATTGTTTGTTGATATTATCTGTATAGTGCTGAGCATATAGCAGGCGACAAGGAAGTATTTATTGAATGAATGTGTGAAACATTTATTGTATTTTATTGATCCTAAAATGCACATTTTTCCATCTTCTACTATCACCCAAAACACATTGCCCCTTAAAAATTAATGGAATGTCACACTGTAATTGGCAGTTTTTTTCTCTTTCTTAGTAGGACATTAAATAATTCTTTATCTTATAATCAACACTCTTAAATTTGATGATATATGGTAACTAATGATACAAGGGAGGGTTTGTTTAATTATTAGAATACAGCACCTAATTCCTTGGACATCAGAAAGGAAAGTTTCTTTGTGGACCAAGCTGGATGACATTTAAAGGGAAAAAAGGAAGATATTGTTGGGATGGAGGGTGGGGGCAGGAAGGTCAACAAGGAAATAGGTGGAATGAATTTCAGGTGTGAACAAAGAAAGACACAGAGACAGACATGATGAAAACATATTTCAGGGCTAGTGAAAAAGTAGCTATTCCTGGAATGAAAAGTTCATATTGAGAGTAGTACCGCATAGGCCTGTGAATAAAGATAGGATCGTGGTGGATTTTAGAGGGCTTTCAATAACAAGCTGAACAGTTTGGATTCATTATTTATATAAATTTTGAGCCAAAGGGTGACATACTAAAAATAGTGTTCTAAAGCACAGTACACCTTGAGCAGCTGGACACCTTGACTTGTCCTAGTGCTGAAGGAAGAGGAGGATGTGGTCACCAGGACGGACAGGGAGGGAGCTGAATGGGGAAGACTGCCTGCTGAGGGCTGTGGTCTCCACAGTGGATGCAGGCTGGGGTCAGGGGGCCCTGGGAAACAGAGGCCCTGACCTCACCCTCCCAACTCCCTCTGCTGGGTGCCAGAGCTCCCCATTGGCAGAACACATCCAAAAGTCAGAGGACAAATGAGCCTATTAATGCTTGCCATATTGGTCAACCTCCCCAACACCCCCCACCACACCCCGACATGAAGGTTAGGACAGAGGAAGAAGGAGAAAAAAGAAGCCATCAGAAGATATACAGAATAGCCATGATAAGATGTTTGGTTTAATTCTGAGGGCATTGGAAAGCCACCTGAGAATTTTAAGCAAGCGAGTACTTTAAACTAATTCATGTTAAAAGGATCAACCTGGCTTCTGTGCAGAACATGAACTTTAGAGGGGCACGAGTGAAAGTTGGGAGAATATTTAGGAGGTTATTACACCAACTAAGTGAGAAATGTATGTGGGTGTGCTCTAGCGTGGTAGCTGAAGATAAAGAAAAATAAATGGATTTAGGATATACATTGGAGAAAAGTTTAACAAACAAGTTCTATCATTGCCATGAGCTAAAAAATCCCTTCAAACGTAATGGAAAATGAGAACGTCAGTGCTGCAAACTCTGGGACCTCTGCACCAATGCCAACTAATGTTGCTTTTACAGTGCAAAGGGCATTAAGATAAATGTATCAGCTCTATGCTGTTTTTATTTATAAGAAGGAGAAAGAAAAATAAAGAATTTGTCAAGCCTGGCCTGTAGAAGAATGATTTGTCCCGTCAACCCGATAAATAACAAATAGTAAAATCTTCTAGTTTTATTGTTGACATTATCATAAAGGACATGCTGTGCTTGTTATCTGGTTAAAGGGGTTTCATTCTTCGTGATGTTGAAGTGAGTTATAATCTTTAATAAATACATAACGTCAGTAATTTTTAAATTCCACAGTCATGAATGTTTGTAGATTGCTGTTGTTCCTCTCCCACCCATCCCTCCCTCTCTGGTGATACTTTTGTCAGACATCAAAAATGCTTTTGCTGTGTTCCCAGATGTGCTATCATTTCCAACTAAAGAGTTGTAAGGCTATTTCTAAAAATCCATCAATGTCTCTTCAAGGATCAGGCTACACCATTGATGAGTGGCTTAAAGGCTGGTGTCAGAATATGAAACCCAAACCATCACTTCACTCCTGGGAAGTTCCAATGTCCCATAAATAAACCTGGGTAGACTATTCAATTCATACCTAAGGTAGTGTTAGCATGGTGGTCAGACCAAAGAAAATTGTGGAAGCGTTGTTTGATCATTCTGCACCGAAAAGACTTAATAAATATTGTTGAGGGAATTGATTATTTTCACAAAATGTATGTATAAGGATTACAACTCCTAATATCTTTAAAACTAAATAACAAATACGTGAGTACTTCACATACACCTGAGGTCAGGTAACAGCCCTGCCACTTACCAGCTGTATGACCTTAATATCATTGCTTCACCTTTCCAAGCAGGGCTGCTTAGAGCAGGGGCTTGGGGAAAATATTTTCTGCAGGACTCCTGTCTAATATATAAATAATTTGAGTAACTGAAAATCTGCATGTCAGCCCCATTTTGGCAGCCTTATAACACACCAGTCAGAGACAGTTACCAGCTCACCAGCGCTGGTCATGAAGCTCCAGGACAATCCATTAGACCCCAGTTCCGGAGCTCGTTTGGGCATCTGGTCAACCCCACCACAGCCTACAGGGTTAGACAACAACCCGAAGGGGAGAACCAGAGACAGGGAGCAGGTCCCACCCTCTCTGCTTGGGCTCAGAACACTTAGCCCAGATGGCACTGCTGGCCTCCACAGTTCCCCGGTACCACAAGAAGACTTAGAAAATGTCAAGGGAGGTGCTCTAAAACATGGGGGCCCCAAGCTGTGGCATCTTGGGTAGAACCCCTGGTCTAAGGATGGCACTTTTTCTGAACCTCAGTTTTCTATCTATAAAGTGGGAATAAAATTGTACCTACTTCCTAAGGCTGTTGTGGATATTAAATGAGATAATAAAACCATTCAGATCCCTAGCATAGAGTAAGCATTCACTTAATACCAGTGAATGCATACAGGTGTATATCTACAAATACATCCACATTAATATGCATGTTGCAGCCTAGATTCATGAAATTTTTTGATGATAGATGTGTCTATTCTCTGGGAGGTGTAGAACACTTGGCCCTGTTCTTTGTCTTCAAAACTGCCAATCAGCAAACCCAACACAACAAAAACAAACAAACAAAATTTTCAAAAAACAAAAGAGAACACAAAACCTTTAAAATTATTAGTTCTAGCTTCACAAAGTTCTGCCCAAGTAGATATTAGTTTGCAGGTTTTTTTTTTTTTGGTGGTTGTTGTTGTTTTTGAAAATAGGGCAAAAACAAAACTTCCAAAGTCGAAATGCCTCAAAGCCAGATATTTTATTTTGCATTATTATAATTAACTTAAGCATGGATCATTCCACATTTATATTTCCAGTGTAATCTTTAGAAAAAACTCAGATGCCAGCCAATCCAAACCTGCAACTCAAGGGTCTGCCTGCGGCATCCTTGGCAATTGTTCCCCCCACCACCCCATCTGCAGTCCCATCCCAGCCACCAGGCATGGATTTCATGCAAGGACAGCCTACTCTGATGTACCCAGAGGCTGTTTACAGTATGTTGACTTTTCCACTGCTTTGGAATTGCTCTGGCTATTTCCATCACAGAAAATAGTCATTACCTAGAGGCTCGCCATTCACAGCCTCTAATGTGTAGCATCTGTAGAGCACTTGAAAATACAGATGGTGTTTTGCTGCACTTGCGCTTTGCCTGTAAATGGGTTGGTTGGTACATAGGCATGATCACCACCATTGCCATCACCACCACCATGATAGTCACCATCATGTCTCTCCTTTCATGGGAACGTCCCATGTGCCAGGCTCTGTCCTGAGCGCTTCATATGTATTTATTTACCCATTGAATCCTCTCTAGATCTTTAGGAAGTAGATATCCTCATCTTACAGTTGAGGAAACAGAGGCACAAAGAAAAGAGTAGTTAAGGAACTTGCCCAAGGTCACACAGGTAATAAAGGTGCAGCCAAGGAATTATACTCTGACTCCAGAACCCATATCCTCTGCCATAACAAGCCAGCATGCTTCTACTGCTCCTGTACACAAGATGGGGAATTACACCACCAACAGCCCCATGTTTCAGTAACCTCCCTTCCAAATTTAACCCATCTGCAGACATGTAAATTTTATTGGATCTTCTAGGATTCTCCTTGGGTCATTTTAAATAAATTTTCTGTCAAACACACTGGATGTTACTCCAGTTTCATTTTGTGAAAGATTTAGACACATAGTTACCATTCTTTAGCTTTAAATTATAATGTAACAAAATCCTGGTTTTTTCAGTTTTATTTTATTTTTTATGGAATGGGTCAGTACCAAGGTCAGTTCATAATAAAGAATTTTCCAGAAGAAAAACAGAAATTGGCAATATACTGTAAGAAAATACTGCATGAGCCAGGAAACAACGTAGAGATGTTTAAATTTTCCCTGACATGAATACTGACCACCCAGGGGAATGTAAAAAAACACCTGTCAAAGGCAGGACACGTGTATACCCAGAGTGAGAAACTCGAGCAGGCTTCTGAGTCGCCTGTCAAGGGAGAGGCTGCATGAGCTCGTGAAAAGAACAGTCACACAGAAGCCTTGAGACCCGAGACCTGTTCTTGCCTCCGCCTGGAGGGACACCTTCCAATGAATCAGTGATCCTCTTCCCTAGATCAGTTTCTTCGGCTGTCAAAAAGTGTCTTCAATACCTCACAGGATTGCTGTGAGGATCACAAAGGAAACTATGCACAACAGGGCTTAAACAGTTAAAAGTACAGATGCCATTGGGGAAAAGAAGAATGAAAATTGTGCGCTGTAAAACAAGAAAATCTCATGGAGATGAATAAGTGGAGCGCAGAGGATTTTCAGGGCAGTAAAACTATGCTGCGTGATACTGTAATGGTGGGTGCATGTCATTATCTATTTGTCCAAACTCACTGAATGCATGACACCAAAAGTGAGCCCTGATGTAACCTATGCACTCTGTGTGACGATGTGTCAGTGTGGCTCATCACTGTAACAAATGTCTCACTCTGGTGGCGTGTTGGTAATGGGGAAACGATGCACGTGTGAGGCAGGGCTATATAGGAAACCTCTGTGCCTTCTCTCAATTTTGCTGTGAACCTAAAACAGCTCTAAAAAAGAATAATGTCGCAATAAACATAAACCTTATAAGAGGAAGCATCCTAAGGGTTGCAACTCCTGCCTGAGCATCGCGTAGATTTAAGTCCGAGAGATGCTGAGTCAGTTTCTACAACACTGGCATATCTGTTCAAATCATATTCATAAAAAGGAGTTTTGCTGCAGAAGCATTCCAGGGATCTGAACAGCCCTTGGCCATTGGCTAAACTGAGTGATTTCTTTCAAGTCTCCTTTTACTGAACACTGGGTTCCAGAGACGAGCTGAGAGTGTTTTCTCGGTTAACAAACCTCTCACCATGAATTCTCTTGACTGTTATCATAGCTGGTTTTAATAGCACTTGGAATTCTCCCTTTTCAGACCGTCTCACTTGGAATGTACTAATTTTAATAGTCAGATGTCAGTTTTAGTTAATCTGCTCTAATTCCCTGAGTGGGCAATGTTGTTTTCAGAGGGGGAGAAATACTCTTTCCATACAGTGTCCCCTAGAACTAAAAGCTTTCCCCCCCTCTGACTCACAGCCCTGGAAACGTGCGGTGAGGTGAATACGAGGTTTGGAAAGCTCTTGAGCAATTGTGGTCCCCTCAGTAGTCCCGGGTGCAGCCCTCCCCCGCCCTCGCACACTGCACGCTGAGGTAGCGCTTCGCCATTCTTTGGCCATAATAGGCGTCCCGGGTTAATGAGACGAGGCACGCATGATTTGTAAGGTCACCTGAAGCAGGTCAGGGATTTATGGGCTTCCATTCTGTTTTCTGGGGAGTGGGGGAGAGGGAAGGCGTGCTGAGCACAGGGAGGAGTTAGGAAACAGAATGTGACCAGTTGCAAAAAAAAAAAAAATTGGAAGAGAAAGCAAACTCCCATATCAGCTCACATTTTATGAACCAGAAGTGGTTTCTTCATCACCTCTGGAAAGCATATAATGTAATATCCTCCCTGAATGGAGTGAATCAGAACCAACCAGTCCCTACACCACAGGCGTCATCCCAAAACCTCTGTTGCAACCAGTCTTTGGAAGCCACCGTGTAAGATGTCTTGGTAGACATAAAGAATGAGAGGCAGCCAAACCCCTCAAGAAGTTTACAATCTGGCCAGCCAAGTGGCGTATTGGACACCAGCTCTGAGCAGCAGGATCCTGGTTCGCATCCCACATGAGGGCCAGTGACGCTGCGCCCTCTACAGCTAAGATGGTGAACAACAGCTCAACCTGGAGCTGGGCTGCTGGGAGTTGCCAGCAACGACGTAGGATGCAGTGGGGTTGGTCGGCAGTGGGCGTGAGCTTTTGTAAGCTGCTGTGAGGCTCTGTGAGGCACCGTGAGCAGCCATCCAATGGCCAGTGAGTGACTGCCTCACCCGGGAACAGTGCAATGATAATACCAACATGGGCCAGTGAAGCGACGTCCTCCACAACTAGACTGAAGAACAAAAGGACAGCAACTTGTCTGTTCCCCTTCCCTGATTCCTCAATATAATCTTTTTTTAAAAAGTTTACAATCTATTTGTAGGAGAGATCAAAAGCAAGAAATACTATTTGATATACAGTAATTCAAACCCAAGTTCTGTCCAAGGGCAGTTTGTTCTGTGATGAATAATACAGAAAATTAGCAAAATAGAATCAAAAGGAAAAATAGATCATGGATAATGGATATACATGAAAACAAGTTGTCCCCTGGTAACCTATGCAAACTAGTGGAAGGATTTTCATGTTAAAACGTCATTGATGAGGGCTGGCCGAGTGGCGTGTTGGTTAAGAGCTGGCTTGGGACGTCAGCTCTGTGCAGCAGGACCCTGGTTCGGATCCCACATGAGGGCCAGTGACATTGCGCCCTCTACAGCTAAAATGGTGAACAACAGTTTGACCTGGAGCTGGGCTGCTGTGGGTCGTCGGCGACGGCATAGGCTGCAGTGGAGCTACAATGGGCTGCTATAAAGCTACCATGAGTGGCTGGCAGCCAGCGTGAGCGGCTGGCAGCTGGTGTGAGGTGCCAAGAGCTGCCGTGAGCGGCTTCCGGGGCCCGGTGACCAATCTGCCTCACCCAGGAAGAGCGCAATGACAATACCAACATGGGCCAGTGAAGCGACGTCCTCCACAACTAGACTGAAGAACAAAATGACAGCAACTTGTCTGTTCCCCTTCCCTGATTCCCCAATACTGTTCCCCTCCCTCAATTCTCCAATTAAAAATCTTTTAAAAAAAAGTCATTGATGATACTCCTTGATAAACGCAATACCAGAAGCACATACGAGATACACGTAGTAAAGTAGGAAAGCAAGAAGGGTATGATGAACTCTGCCTAGGGCTGTCAAGAAAGGTTTTCCTGAATAAGGTAAAGTCTAAACTGGGTTTTGAAGTATAACTAGGATGTCTCTCGACAGGGAGAGGCAAGAACGGAGCTGGGACAACTGGTGTGATTGATTTAAACACTGTCAGAATGCCCAGTTTTGTTTCTGATCTATGTCCCTCCCCATGCAGTAACAGCAGCAAGGAGACAGAAAGAAGCTGAAGAGGTAATGCACAGATGCGTGACTTTTTAACACAGTGACCCTGCACTCTAGCGAAGTGGCCCAACCCAGTGGCTTTCAACCAGAATGACCAAATTGTGTTCCCTTTTCTTGAGCAGGAGTAAGGACAAAGAAGTACAAAGAGAGAGGGAAAGGATGAGAGGCATCGCTGTCAGGTGGGGAAAGAAGGAATTGTGACAGACACTTTCCACTGAAACTGCTTTCATTACATTTGTTTAATTTAAGTCTTTGTTTAAATTAGGCAAAAGTTCTTTTATATTCACTTTCATGAAAAGAAGAAAAAAACAAGTTGTATTAATAGGGTGGCTCACATGAGTTCCATCTGAGTTTTCATTGCATTACTAGTGTAATAATGACATTGGATTTCTGGTGTGCTGGGAGTTTGTGAAGGCCCTGCCACCATATCCTTAGCCCCTAGAGGTCCAGGATCATGTCTTTTTTTATCTTTATAAACCCTATAGTGCCAGAACACAGTCTGTGTTTAATAAATATTTCTGGAATTGTAACAACTTGATAGGCTGAGCCTGCATTCCTTCAATAGGTCATTTCTTAAACAGGTAACTTGGTAGTACATGCTTCTCCCTCCCTCCTGGAGTCTAGCAGAAACCTCTTGGAGATCAGAGCTCAGATTTCATAGTAGAGGCCACAAAGTAGTGCTGTTTGAATCTCACTCAGCTTGCAGGCATGTTTTATTAGCCTGAGAGGTAGACTTCCCATGAAGTTAATGAAGCTTAAGCTTCAGGGCCCTCTCTCCCACTTGCACCAGCACTGGGGGTACTGGGAATTCTAGAGATTTCCAGGAGGGAAGAGGAAGCCAGAATTCAATTAACAAACATTTCTGGTCAACTGACCAGAAACATTTCTGAAACAACTGACCATTTCTGGTCAGTTGACTGAAGGACCTTATGAGAAAGGAAATGAATCTTCCATGCTCTAGTTAGTTGTAATTCCATTTATCAATCTAAGTCAATAGTCACACTGAACACTAACCATCACATTTCTAATTTTGCACTTGTTTTGTTTGTTTATTTTAAAGATTTTATTGGGGAATTGGGGAAGGGGAACAGCGCTGGGGAATCGGGGAAGGGGAACAGACAAGTTGCTGTCCTTTTGGTCTTCAGTCTATTTGTGGAGGATGTCGCTTCACTGGCCCATGTTAGTATTATGATCATTGCATTCTTCCTGGCTGAGGCAGTTGGTCTCTGGCCATTGGATGGCTGCTCACGCAAGCTGCCGGCCACTCACACTGGCTGTCAGGCACTCACGGTAGCTCACAGCAACCCACTGCAGCCTACGCCATCGCTGGCTACTCACAGCAGCCCAGCTCCAGGTCGAGCTGTTGTTCACCATCTTAGCTGTAGAGGGTGCAGCATCACTGGCCCATGTGAGATCCGAACCGGTGGCCCTGCTGCTCAGAGCTCACGCTCCCAAGTCAACTCTTAACCAACTGAGCCACTTGGCCAGCCCCTGCACTTGTTTTTTTAAAGGACCCCCCAAATTGTATGAAGTGCAGGTCCCACAAGCTGGATCTGCCCCTGGTTTACTCATACTGTATTTTTAAACTTATTTTAAAGTGACAGATAGTCGCTCACATTTTAAAAACTGATACATTGAACATTATAACTTGGATTTCAAGTTTGTTTGAACAACTGGAGGGAATGGCCACAAGTGTCTGTAGCCCCTCCCAAATGGCTACAGTCAACTAAAGCTAGGTCATGGCTGCCCCATGTGGACAAGTCATGTGCCCTCCGGTTTGCAACATACCTCCTCCCCCACCACATTCTCTCTTAACCCTGCCCCTATCACTTGAGTTTGCAAATCTGCCTTTACATTGTATGTGTACCAGGGCACTTGCCAAAGTGACTTGCAAAGGTCTCTAAGTGCATTTTCAATGAACGGATGAAAGAGGAACAAATGCTCCCCTGAAGGTGCTCATCAGACGTGTCAAAGAAAAATTAGAAAACAGACTAGAGGTGATACCAGGAACAGACACTTAGGACAAGAAGATGATGAGACCCAAAAAGACAGTGATGACCTGGGGTAAGCCCAGGGGCTTGTGCTAAGAAGGCGAGAACTGGAGGTCCTGAGTGACACACGTGAGCTGTCCCTCTGCTCACCACCCCCTCTGTGACCCAGTAGCTGACCACACGCTGACCTATAAGGAGGTTCATAAGGGGTCAGAGTTCAACCTCACTACCCTGAGCTGTGCTATGGACTCACGCCTACAGACACAATCACTCTCAGTTGGCTGAAGGCCAAGGACCACAGCTGTGGAAGGCAGACTTCTAAAGTGAACCTCAATGAGTTATATATAATCTTTGTATAATCCTTCAGCATAGGAAGGGCTGGCGAATGTGACAGATGACATTATCATGATTCGGTTGTGTTATATGGATAAATTAAAGAGATTTTGCAGATATCATTCCCAATTATCATACTAATTAGGAAATTAATATGATTTTGAGTTAATTAAAAGGGAATTTATTCTGGGTGGGTCTGACTAAGCTGATGAGCCCTTTAAAAAAGAATTCCCAGAGAGAGAGATTCTCCTGCAGACCTTGAAGAAGCAAGCCATGGTGAGTTCTAGAGCTGCAAGGAACTTAATTCTACCAGCAACCAGTGAGCTTGCAAGAGGATTCTAGGCCTCGGAGGAGACCACAGTCCCAGCTAACTCTTTGATTGCAGTCTTGTGAGACCCTGAGCAAAGGACCAGCTAAGTCAGGCCCAGAATTCTGACCCAGGGAAACTATTTGATAAGAAATGTGTGTGCTGTTTTAAGCTGGTAGTTTGTTACACAGCCATAGATAACTGACGGAAAAGAAAAAGCAAGCCATAACCATAACAAAAGAGGAGGTTTCAGGATTGCTTGGAATCAGCAGGAATGGTTGGAGATGAGGAGAGTGTCAGTGGAGGAGCCTAAAACATTCCAGGAAGAATTGTTGTGGGTCCACCAAATGTATTATTTCATTTAAGCTCCCCAACTCTTCTGGGAAGCATTTTTAACTCCATTTTACATGAAGATGCTGAGTGTCCCACAGGACTCAAATAACTCACTCCTGGTCATAGGGACAGTTTAGATTCAAGTGAAGCTCCTCCTGGTGCTAGAAGCTTCTGTGTCTCCTCTACATCACATCCCAGGCTCACTCTAGGCCTCAGGAGAGCAGGCCACAGAACAGCAAGGCAGAGGAGACGTGCTGCCTGGGTGATCAAACTATAGGACAGAACTTGGTGGCATGCTGTTGCTGCAACTGTCCACTGCCCCCAAAGCACAGCAGGCTATGCTGCTTCCCTTGGGGACACCCTCATCTAATTCCACCCCAAATTTTTTTCACAAAAAAATGCTTGCATAGAGAGGAGGAAGGATGAGCTTCTATATGAGCATATTTATATCTGGAGATATTCCATGTCATAGGGGGTATAAATCCCAGAGGGCAATGTCAGCAACTCCACAGTATGATGGGAAAATTGAAGAGGGCTATGGTTACCAGCATTTACCAGATGCACTCAAAAAAGAAACTGTTCTCTCCCTTCCTCTCTCTCACTCTCTCTCTCTCTCTCTCTCTCTCTCTCTCTCTCTCTCCCCCTCCCCCCGCCCCCCTTTTCCTTTACAGAGGAAAAACAATTTACTCCTCTCCAACTCATCTAGGTCAGGCAGACCCTTACATTCAATGCTGGCTTCAGCTGTTTTTATCACAACTTTCACTGAAAAAAATTATTCTCCGCCAAGTTGCCATCTCAGCTCCATAACCCTCAGGATAAAAATCTGTTTGGCTTTCTTTTGTTTTAAATGTTGCTCAGAATAGTTTTTTCTCTACTCATAATTTAGCAATGTTCTGTATCCCACCCATCTCTTCCCCAAAGAGTGCCTCCCTGCCCAGGCGTCATCAAGCTTGCCAGCTTGATTCCAGGCTCCTGTGTGTCCCCATTCCCGAACCACCCTCCACCTGGCCTGCCTTCATTGAAGACCAGGAGCCTGGGGCTCAACTAAGGACTACAACATGCTGTGGAAAGAGGGGACATGCTGTGTCACAGGCAGAATAGAGCCCTCTCTTCCCAGTTCACATCTTAATCCCAGGAATCTGTGACTATGCTACCTTACATGGCAAAGGTGAATAAGGTAACAGATGGGATTAAGGTCGATAATCAGCTGAATTTACACCAGGGTTTATTCAGGTGGACCCAATATAATCTCAAAGGTCCTTCACTGCAGAAGGTGAGAGGTCAGAGCCATACCACGTGATAAGAACTTGACCCACCGCTGCTGGTTTTGAAGATAGAGGAAGAAGCCACAAGCCAGAGAACACGAGGGGGGGGGGCTCTAGAAGCTGGAAAGGGCAAGGAAACGACTCTCTTCTCAGATTCTCCAGAAGAGAATGCAGCCCTGCCATCACCTTGTCGTAGCCAAGTGAGACCCACTTCCGACTTCGGACTTCCAGAACTTCAGAATAATAAATTTGTGCTGTTTTACGCCACTGGGCCTGTTACAGCAGGATGAAGAAAGTAATGTACTCTATGTGGGAAAGTTACATAATCACTGGGATGCTCATGACATCTCATCGGGCTGTATACAGGCTCCTAGGCCACTGCTCTCAAAGGGAACATGGGTGGGCTCGCTCTGCCTCCTTTCTGACACATCAGGAATTACGTGGTCCATCACGGAAGACCTTATTTACATAAACGAATGGTCAGATCCAAACTGTGAACTCAAGAATCCGAGAATTCAGGCAGAGGCCCAAACTCAGGAAATGAGAAATTGTCCCACGGGCCATTGTCCCCTCGGGTTTTCACCTGTCACCGACTGATCTTTGAAGGGTTTAGGGTCTCCTGAGACATAAGCAGGCACTTATGTAACAGATGGTATTTGGAGGCCGACGTGCATGGAAGATTGCAAATAAATTCAATCCAACCTTATGTACATATGTAGTTTGGTTTTTATTTTCTGTGCCACCAATTATTAAGCACCTTCTTGAGAGCAGGGTCTTCATTTTATTTATTGATGAGCCTGTAACACCTGGATGCACAGTAACTCAGCGTTCAATTTGGAATGGATTTTCCTCTAAAGAGGGGAGTCACCGGTAGCAAAAGCCTTGGAGCCTTTCCATGCTAAGTGCAACCCCAGCTCTGCCATCACCTTGCTCTAGAGACCCCTCCCCTCCCTCCTCCAGTCCCACCTTATGGAGAGCCCAGAAGGTCGTTCAATTCCTGTGTCTTCCCTCGGAGGGAGAGCACTGTGTCCCGGCTGGATCTGCAGACACCCTGAGTCATGTTTGTCCAGAAAGCGCATATTCCAGGAAACCGAAAGGCTTTTAATTTTCTCCGTAGACGTGTATCCAAGTCTGATATTGGAACTGAGAGATATATACAGTCTCTGCCTGTGCCCTGAGCCCTTCAAACAGGGAGAGAATGGGGGACTCTGGTCTGTTGGAAGTTGTGTGTATCTGGCAAGTGGTCCGGCTTATCTGCTCTCGCAAGGCGCGCGCGTCCCTTCCCGGGTATGAGATCCCCGCCGCGCCGCCTCCCAGGCTGTAGCGGGGAAGCGGGAAAGCCCCGGAGGTTCCCACCCGCCCAAGCCCAGCCTCTGGGGGACCCGAATGCCCGCAGCGTTTGCACAGCTTGCAAGCCCAGGCGCTTTGCAGCCCTCCTTTCTGTCCTTCCGGCCCCTGAACTCTGCCCCGCGCGGGTGCGGGACCCAGGCCCTGCCTCCCCGCGCCTCCGCGTCGGCTCAGCCCGCTGCAAAGAGTTAAGACCCGGCTCCCGAGACGCCCCCAGCTGCTCCAAGTGCCAGGTCCCCGCTCGCCGCTGCTGATTGGCTGAGCTCCTGTCAGTAGTAAAAAAGTATCAGATAGCAAACTTGGGACCTTCATAAAGGCGTGGTGGTGATACTCCGCAATCGCGGGCGGCCTATGACATCAGCCAAGAACGCCTGGGATGCCGCTGCTCCTGGCTAGACACAGGAGGAGGAGGTTCCTGCCGGCTAAGAGTTAATCAGCCCCGCGCAGCGAGGGGGGAGCCGCCAGGTTTCTGGGGACACTGGTTTCGGACACTGGCGGCCACTGTACTCCTACCCAGGGGAGCTCACGAAGAGTTGGATGAATTCTGGTTTGTTAGCTGCGGTCAGCTGGGCTGCCGGGAGCCTGTTCCTGGTGGAAAACAGGGGGCGTCTGGCCAAGGGAGCAGCGGCTCGCTGAGACTCAACATGACCCTCCTGGGGGCTGAGCATTCTTTGCTGATTAGGAGCAAGTTCAGATCAGGTAGGGCTAAAGCATTTAGCATTTCTTCCTAAACTTTCCTCCTCTGCACTTCTCAACTCTAGACTGCTTTCCAATAAATGTCTCAAGGCCGGCCGTGGCTACTTCAACCTTGGTCCCCAAAAGCACATTTTGGAAGTGAAAATTTTATTTGACTTTGGGGGCCTTTGATGTCTTCCATTTTACATACTGTGAGTTGATGAGTGTGTTTTTTGTTTGTGGAAAGGCCAATCTTTTCGTTTTATTTATTTTTTCTCTGTATCGGTGAATAGAAAATTTGGAGGGGTACATCCAAAAGGAACAAGTTTGAAAATGAACAAATAAGTGATTTCAAGTTTGTGAGCTGCATATTCGTTATAATGCTGAGAAGAAGAACCTATGCTGTGTATTAGATTACAGGGGTCACTTAAAATGTAGCTAATCCAAACAAATATATTTCCCAAAAAAAGTCACTCGGGGGAAGTAAAAATAGCAAATTTGTTGCACACCAAGTATTTAAAATGACATCACTGTAGAAAAAAAAAATCCAGTGCCACAAATATTTTTTCCCAAACCATCTGATATTTATAAATGGAGAATTTCCCCCAAAATTTCTGTGTTAGTAGCGCGTAGAGAAACTTCTCAAAGGACGCTGAGTGAAGGTGAGTGGAAGGGAGAGATGGGACTCAGAAGGGTTGGTGTAAGCGCCCATGGAAGGTATGAATGTGTGCGCTCCGCAGAGACTTGTCTCCTTAAGTTCCTTCTCCATATCTCTGCGTATCATACTGGTTTTATAAAAGCGGTGACAAACCACTCAATAAATGGCCGAACTCCTATTTAGAAGATGAATTACTATATGAGAACTCTGATGTGAACATTCCGCGTAACAGGTATGAAAAGGATGCTGATCTAGTTTGCTACGTTTTCCTGAACCTTTCTAAATGGGACCACTCAGTGTTTCACTGAGGATGGACAATGAGAAGAATGGATGCTAAAAAATAAGGGTTCTGTGACTTCCTTAGTTGCTCCTGGCCTTTAGGTTGTCTGTGGGGTCAGTTGGAGATTGTCATAGGCTCTGTACTGTTGAAAGGAGATGAAAACTCGAGAGCTTAGGTGGCCACAAGACTCAGTACCCTGACGCTCTGGGGCGCGTCTGCCAGCCACTTGTGGTTTGGCTGTATGGTTGGTTACCTCCTTCTTTCCCTTCCCATGGTGAGGTGAGGTGGGTTGGTCTGTTAATCCCCAGGAAACATGCTACTGCTTTGTAATTTGGTCAAAACCGCAAGGCAACACTGCCACCTTTCTGAAGAAGAGAGACTGCAGATTTATTTTGCAAGAAGCTTCATTGGTTTCAAAGGCACCCTTGCCAGTTCATGTGGGTGGCAGGTTTGCCTCTAAAAGAATTTGGTGAGGGTACTGGATAGAATTGCAAAACAGACTTATAAACAAATCCTTCCTTCCTAAAGTGCAGGCCAGAGGGAAGACAGTGTTTGCACTGCTCAGAATTCCTGTCTTAGTGGACTGGTAGAGTCTTGGTGTCTCCCAGGTAGATCCTGGAGCTCCTGAGAATTCCAATTGCTGCCTCGTATTTTTAAAGTTTGGACAGGCTCTTGTGTCACAGGAAGGGTAGCTTCAGGAAACATGATGTCAAAGCAGACACAGGCAAGCTCCATCCTCCACCTTTGATAAACAGGGAAGTTGCGTTCTGGAAATGGACAAAGTAGTCTGATCATCTGATGTGCAAGGGGCTGATAATCTGAAAGACAGAAAAGAAAAACAAGCTGAATATAAAACTAAGTAAATGTCATATGGAGGACGGTGATTATTCTTTCTGGATATAATTACAACTATAGCTGCACCAGCACAGAAGTCTGGTTGGCAGCATACTAACCGAAGGGCCTGCCTCTTCCTAAGAGAACTTGGTTTATTTTGTGGCTAACAATGGATAAGGAAGGCTTCTTCTGTTTTGATTTCTCTCTCTCCCACTCTACCCTGCCCCCCTCCCCATTTTCTTTTTTTTTTTCTTTCACGAGCTACTCAAAATGTAAACTCATAAAACTCTATCTCAGTGCTAATGTTTGCTTTGGTAGTAAGTAGATCCTGGTGTTACATATTTCATTAAAAACATTTCAAAAAAAATAAAGGAAACTAAATTGCTCTCTGATCATAGCGAGACTCCCTGTGTTACGGGGCTTATTGATCAATGAGCAGATAACTGCTTTGACTCTGAAATTGACAAGTTTGGCAACAGCGTCCAGCCAGCTTGATGTAAGCTGTATACGGGTGACCTTGTTATTAAGCACAAAATCATGTCACAGGAGCAGTAAACTGTGAGAGTTTACATGTATGAACATGTTTAGTGACATAAACTCTTCTTTTTTGAGAGGCCACAGGGTTGAGTGTGTGGGTCTAGCACCAAACTAGCTGGGTTTTTAACAGGCGCCTCTACTTACTAGCTGTATAACCTTGAACCTTAGATAAACTACATAATTCTCTCTGCCTTAATTAGCCTCGTTTGAATAATGAGAATGATTATAGGGTTGCTGTGAGGATTCAATGTGATTATACAAGTAGAGCACTAAGGACAATGCCTGGCACTTAGTAAGCCCTCAAAAAATATCGTTTTATTCTTAATATTGTTAGGCAGCCAGGGTCTGCGTTGGTCACTTCCTTTCTGAGTCTTGGTTACTTAATCTATAAATGTCAAGGTTGGACTAGGTGATTTCTCAGACCCTTTAGTAACATTTTATGGTTCTCTGAAAACATGTAAAGATTTGGAACAAGGAAAATTGTGATTGGGCTATGTGGCAGTTGGGTGCAAATGGTAGGCAGTTCAAAGAAATATGATAAATAGTGTTACTTTTTAACTACCTTTTTACTGTTTTTAATCTTTTCACTGTTGTTTTGTCAATATCTGTAATCAGTATCATTGTCAACAATTTTTCTCAATACCATAATCCTGTGTCAACAAAACACAAGGACTTCTATGCATGTGTGTACACACACACACACACACACACACACACACACACACACACACACACCCCAAGCACAAAGGCTCAAAGGTAGAGAGGGAGGGCCATTAACGGATTTCACTCTTTAAGAACTGTTGTGTTTTGTTGGTTTGTTTCTCTTTTTCTCCTTTTCCCATTCAAACAGACCACACAAAGGCAGGCTCTGATACCTGCCATGACCTTTCTTCTATCCCTCACAAATGTAGGGTTGTCAAATTTAGCAAATAAAAATACAGGAGGCCCAGTTCAATTTGAATTTCAGATAAACAATGGGTTTGTTTTTTGTTCGTTTGTTTTTTGTTTTTCATCCTGTAGTATTGGGGACTTACTTTTAACTGAAATCCAAATTGAACTAGGCATCCTATATTTTATCTGGCAACCCTACCTACCTCCATCTGAGCAGTCTTTGATCGATGCTCTCTGCTGCCTCCATCAAGCTTTCCAGAGTCTGGGTGCCCAAAGACTTCCCGAAATGCAAACTTGGCACTTTAGGTGTAAAGGCAGAGACTCAGAATGAAGAAGCTGTGCCATCGTAGGAACCTTGGGTCCCCTGAGGTAGAGTCAGCATATGGATTGGGGAAGGATGTAGGAGCTTCCCTTCTGGCTTTCTGGGGAGGAGGAGGATACGCTCAGTAGACAGGCTGCTCAGGAGCAGGGACTCCAGGGCTTGGGACTGCAGCTGAAAGAGTCAACGAAGTTGGAAAGTAGACGGTGGACAAGCAACAGCCGAACTCAGCGAAGTGCTGGGTGGTGGAACACACCATATTTTTCTACCCCCAGCTATATCCAAGAAAGCACCTCCAGAGTCTGTAATCACTGTTTGTCCTTCCAGAGAAAGCAAGGGACATCTCAGGACTCCACAGGTCACTCTCTCTGTGCTTTCTCTGTCCTCCATCCTTTATTTTTATTTATTTATTTTTTTTTAAGATTTTTTTTTTAATTGGGGAATTGGGGGGATG
>NW_017731411.1:265118-272435 GCF_001890085.2 Hipposideros armiger
ATCCATATCGTTGCAAATGGTATGATTTCATTCTTCTTTATAGCAGAGTAATACTCCATTGTATAAATGTACCACAGTTTCTTAATCCAGTCGTCTACTGATGGGCATTTCAGTTGTTTCCAAGTCTTGGCTATTGTAAATAGCGCTGCAATAAACATATGGGTGCATATATTTTTTCAAATTAGCGTCTTGGCTTTCTCTGGATAGATATCCAAGAGTGGAATTGCTGGGTCATACGGTAGTTCCATTTCCAGTTTTTTGAAATACCTTCATACTGATTTCCATAATGGCTGCACCAATCTGCAGTCCCACCAACAGTGCACCAGGGTTCCCTTTTGTCCACAACCTCGCGAGCACTTGTTGTTTGTTGGTTTATTGATGATAGCCATGCTGACTGGAGTGAGGTGGTATCTCATTGTGGTTTTTATTTACATTTCTCTAATGATTAGTGAGGTTGAACATTTTTTCATATGCCTGTTGGCCACCTGTATGTCCTCTTTAGAGAAATGCCTCTTCATATCCTCTGCCCATTTTTTAATTGGGTTGTTTGTTTTTCTGGTGTTGAGTTGAATGAGTGTTTTATAACTTTTGGATATTAATCCCTTATCATATATATTGTTGGCAAATATCTTCTCCCATTCAGTAGGCTCCTTTTTTGTTTTATTGATGATTTCCTTTGCTGTGAAAAAACTTTTAAGTTTTATGTAATCCCATATGTTTATATTTTCTCTTATTTTTCTTGCCCGAAGGGATGTATCAGTAAAAATATTACTGAGGGTAATGTCTGCAAATTTACTCCTTATGTTTTCTTCTAGGTGTTTTATGGTTTCAGGTCTTACATTTAAGTCTTTAATCCATTTTGAATTTGTTCTTGTATATGGTGTAAGTAGGTGGTCCATTTTCATTTTTTGCATGTGTCAGTCCAGTTTTCCCAGCACCATTTATTAAATAGACTATCTTTACTACAATGTAAATTCTTGCTTCGAATGTCATAGATTAAATGACCATATATGGATGGGTTTATTTCTGGGCTCTCTATTCTGTTTCATTGGTCTATGTGTCTGTTTTTATGCCAGTACTATACTGTTTTAATTACTGTAGCCTTATAGTAGTATGATTTGATATCGGGTAGCATGATACCTCCCACTTTGTTATTATTTCTCAAGATTGCCATGGCTATTCAGGGTCTTTTATGGTTCCATATCAATTTTAGGATTAAATGTTCTATTTCTGAGAAAAATGTCCTTGGTAGTTTGATAGGAATTGCATTGAATCTATATATTGCCTTAGGTAGTATTGACATTTTAACTATATTAATTCTTCCTATCCATGAACATAGTGTGTATTTCCATTTATTTGTATCGTTTTTGATTTCTGTCTTCAGTGCCTTATAATTTTCTGAGTACAGATCTTTTACTTCTTTGGTTAAATTTATTTCTAGATATTTTATTGTTTTTGAAACAATTGCAAAAGGGATTGATTTCCTGATTTCTTCTTCTGATGGGATATTATTGGTGTATACAAATGCAACTGATTTCTGAATATTAATTTTGTATCCTGCTACCTTACTAAATTCATTGATCAGTTCTAACAGTTTATTGGTGGAGCCTTTGGGATTCTCTATATATAGTATTATGTCATCTGCTTATAATGGCAATTTTACTTCCTCCTTTCCAATTTGGATGCCTTTTATTTCATTTTCTTGTCTGATTGCTATGGCTGGAACTTCCAGAACTATGTTGAATAGAAGTGGTGAAAGTGGGCAGCCTTGTCTTGTTCCTGATCTTAAGGGGAAAGCTTCTGGCTTTTCCCCATTGAGTACGATGTTTGCTGTGGGCTTATCATATATGGCCTTTATTATGTTGAGATATGATCCCACTAGTCCCACTTTGCTAAGAGTTTTTATCATAAACGGCTGCTGGATTTTGTCAAATGCTTTTTCTGCATCTATTGATATGATCATATGATTTTTATTTTTCATTTTGTTAATGTGATGTGTTAATTGATTTGCAAATATTGAACCAACCTTGCATACCAGGAGTGAATCCCACTTTATTGTGGTGTATGATCTTTTTAATGTGATGCTGAATTCAGTTTACTAGTATTTTGTTGAGGATTTTTGCATCTATGTTCATTAGGGGTATCGGTCTGTAGTTTTCTTTTTTTGTAGTATCTTTGTCTGATTTTGGGATCAGAGTAATAGTGGCCTCATAAAATGTGCTTGGGAGCTTTTCCTCCTTCTGTATTATTTGGAATAGTTTGAGGAGACTAGGTATTAATTCTTTTTTGAATGTTTTGTAAAATTCACCTCTGAAGCCATCTGGTCCAGGACTTTTGTTTGCTGGAAGCTTGTTGATTACTGATTTCTTTGGTAGTAATCAGTCTGTTCAGAGTTGCTGTTTCTTCTTGGTTCAGATTTGGTAGATTGTACGCTTCAAGAAATTTATCCATTTCTTCCAGATTGTCAAATTTGTTGGCATATAGTTGCTTGCAGTATTTCTTTACAATTTTCTGTATTTCTGTGGTATCTGTTGTCACTTCTCCTCTTTCATTTATGATTTTATTAATATGGGTCATCTCTCTCTTTTTCTTGGTGAGTCTGGCTAAGGGTTTGTCAATTTTGTTTATCTTTTCAAAAAAACAGCTCTTGGTTTCATTGATCTTTTGTATTTTTTTTTTGGTCTTTATTTCATTTATTTCTGCTCTGGTCTTTATTATTTCCTTCCTGGTACTCCCTTTGGGCTTGATTTGCTGTTTTGGGGTTTTTTTTTCCAGTTCCCTTAGGTGTGATTAGTCTGTTGATTTGAGATTGCTCTTGTTTCTTTAGATAGGCCTGCATTCCTATGAATTTCTGTCTTAAGACTGCTTTTACTGCATCCCATAGATTTTGGGTTGTTGTGCTTTCATTTTTGTTTGTCCTAAGATAGCTTTTGATTTCTTCCTTGATCTCATTTTTGACCCACTCACTATTTAATAGCATGGTGTTCAGCCTCCATGTATTTTTGTGCTTTCCAGGTTTCTTCTTATTATTGATTTCTAGTTTCATAGCATTGCCATCAGAGAAGACGCTTGATATGATTTCAAACTTCTTAAAGTTATTGAGACTTGTTTTGTGGCCTAACATGTGGTCTATCTTGAAAAATGTTTCATGTGCACTTGAGAAAAATGTATATTCTGTTGCTTTGGGGTGAAATGCTCTAAAAATATCAATTAAATCCAGCTGGTCTAAAGTGTCATTTAAGGCCACTGTTTCTGTGTTGATTTTCTGTCTGGAGGATCTGTCCATTGGTGACAATGGAGTGTTAAGTCCCCTACTACGATAGTGTTACTGTTGATCCCTGTCTTTATGTCTGTCGAAATCTGTTTTATACATTTAGGAGCTCCTATGTTGGGTGCATAGATGTTTACTAGGGTTATGTCGTCTTGTTGAATTGATCCCTTTATTATTATATCTTTTATTGTAGTCTTCATTTTAAAGTCTATTTTGTCTGAAGTAAGTATTGCTACTCCAGCTTTTTTCTCATTTCCATTTGCGTGAAATATATTATTCCGTTCTTTTACTTTCAGCCTGTGTGTGTCTTTTGATCTGAGATGAGTTTCTTGTAAACAGCATATGCATGGGTTCTGTTTTCTTATCCACTCAGCCACTCTATGTCTTTTGATTGGAGCATTTAGCCCATTCACATTTAAAGTGATTATTGATAGGTGCATATTTATTGCCATTTTGTTATATGTAGTTCTGGTCTTCTTGGGTTAGCTTGTTTTCCCCTTTATTCTGTTTTTTAAAAGCCCTTTTAACATTTCCTGCAATGCTGGCTTGGTGGTAATGAATTCCTTAAGTTTATTCTTTTCTGAGACGCTCTTTATCTCTCCTTCAATTTTAAATGACAGCCATGCTGGGTAGAGCAGTCTTGGTTGTAGGTCTTTATTTTGCATCACTCTGAATGTTTCCTGACACTCCCTTCTGGCCTGCAGAGTTTCTGTAGAAAAGTCAGCTGTTAGTCTTATAGGAGTTCCTTTGTATGTAACCTGCTGTCTTTCTCTTGCAGCTTTTAGGATTCTTTGTCTTTAACCTTTGCTATTTTTACTATGATGTGTCTTGGTGTGGACCTGTTTGGGTTCAGCTTGTTTGGAACTCTCTGCACTGCCTGGGCTTGTATGTCGATTTCCTTCACCAGGGTAGGGAAGTTCTCAGTCATTATTTCTTCAAATACATTCTCGATCCCTTGCTTCTTCTCTTCTCCTNCTGCTGGCCGCTCACGCTGGCTGCTGGCTACACACGGTAGCCCATGGCAACCCACTGCAGCAGGGGCTGCAGCCTATGCCGTTGCCAGCGATTCATGGCAGCCCAGCTTCAGGTCGAGCCGTTGTTCAGCATCTTAGCTGTAGAGGCAGCGTCACTGGCCCTTATATGTGGGATCTGAACCGGGGCCCTCTGGTGTCCCAAACCAGCTCTTAACCATCGCGCCACTCGGCCGGCCCTGTCCTCCATCCTTTAGATCATCTAAAAGGACTACTGATTTCTACTTTACGCTAGATCCTTAACATCTCTAGGACTGAATTTTCTCTCCTATGAATTTAAGAGATAGGACTAAGAGGTTGGTCCCAACGGTTTTTACCACATGGTCACTACTGAAGAAATTTCCACCATGACTTCAAGAGGAGCCCAGGCTCTAGCCCTATCTTCACCATTAATTAGCTTTAAAACCTAAGACAAATATTTAAACCTAGTGCTTTATTATATATTATGGAAAAGGCACTCTTCCAGCTTAAATTATTTGAAATTATTTGTCTTAGGCCAAAGAACTAATTAAATATACATGTATGTGTGTGTGTGTATATATATTTTTTTTCTTTACCTAATTTAATTGACCTCTTTAGACCTCATTTTAGTCAACTATGAAATAGAGGATTTTGACTGGTTCATCTCTAAAATTGCTCTCAGCCCCGATATTTGGTGTTTTTCCAAGTGAATGGCCCTAACTATTTTTGTAAAGTTTTTAAAACTATGAGCTTCATAAAAGCATTACTGTGATGTTTTCAAACTGTTGCATTCCCAGGAAACTTGATATATAGTAGATGCTCAATAAATATTTCTTGAACAGATGAATGAATAATCCACACCTACAATCTTCATTACTAACACAGTATTCAATAAAATCATTAAATTGCTTCATATGCTCAGTTTTCTTTTCAAAATTTCACTGACAGCTATTGGGTGTGAAGCCTACTAAAGCACAAATATCTTAACTAGTCTCCAATTTCATCTTACTATTGAAATGATCAGTAGAATATTTCAAAAGTTTAAGAAAACTTGTTCTATTAAAATCTTTCAGGCATTTCTACTACACATAATCAAAATAGGAGAAAGCTAAGGGCAATTGTTGCTCTGGGCTTTTGTACAAACTGTGCATAACTGAACTCCTTTCTTTGCTGGCAACTAATTCCTTTCTCAGCAATGGCAATTGTTTCCAATTGTTGCTGTAGCAAATTACTACAAACTCAGTGGCTTAGAACAGTGCAAACGTATTATGCTATAGTTCTGGAGGTCAGAAGTCTGTAAAGGGTCTCACTGGGCTACAGTCAAGGCGTTGGCAGGGCTGGTTCCTTCTGGAGACTCTAAGGAGAATCTGTTTTCTCATCCTTTCTAGATTCTGGAGGCTGCCCACATCCTTTGGCCTGTGGGCCCTTCCCCCACCTTCTAAGGCGGCAATGTAACATCTTCAAATCTCTCTTTGCCTGGGACTCTTCTGCATCTGTCCTCCACATGTAAGGACCCTTGTGATTCCATTAGGCTCATCCAGGATAACCTCCCTATTTTGAGGTCTGCCAATTAGCAACCTTAATTCCATCTGCAGCATTAATGCCCCTAATGCCATGTGTCTTAGCACAGGCTGCTCTAACAAAATACCATACACTGGGTGGCAAACAACAGAAATTTATGTTCTCACAGTTCTGGAGGCTGGAAATCCAAGATCAGGGTGCCAGCAGGGTCAGGTTCTGGGGAAAGCTGTCTTCTTGGCTTACGGGCAGCCATGTTCTCTTTGTGTCCTCCCATGACACAGAGAAAGAGAAAGACAGGGGGTAGTCTCTGATATGTCCTCTCATAATGGTGCTAATACCATCGTGAGGATCTCACCCTCATGACCTCATCTAATTTAACTCCTTCCCAAAGGCCTCATTTCCAAATATCATGATATTGGGGTGGGGGTAGGGCTTTAACATACTAGTAGGAATTTGGGAGGAGACACAGTTTAGTCCATAGCACCATGGAAGGTAACATATTCATAGGTCCAAAGGATTAAGACTTGCACATCTTTGGGGGTTTGGGGGGCATTATTCTGCCTATGAAAGCAACTCCAAAATGGCATTCCCGACTTTCACACCTCCACAAGGCCTCTGTCCTGCAGACTTCATTCCACAGAACTTTCCTCATAAAATCGATCATCTAACCATAATCCCAGTGTTTTCTCCAGGGTGATCCACAGAAGACTAATTCCACATGATGCTAACAGTTGTTCAGCAGGAAATTTATTTTTAAAAGAGGGAGGCAGAATATTCTGAAACATTAAATTGGATTTTGAACTTCAGAATTTCTCAAAGACCTTACTATTTCTTTTTTTTTCTTTTTTTTCTTGTGAAATAAACATTTTTAAAAATTAGTTTCAGCTGTACAACCCCTTGAGGTGTAAAGAGGTATATTTTTTTCACCTCTTATTCACCGCCCCACTCCCCCCCCCATATCATACATGCCTATTACAATTCCCTTGACTTCTCCCACACTATACTCCACATGCCGTGACTATATATATATTCAATTATAGTTTACATACAATATTATACAACATCAGCTTCAGGTGTATAGTGCAGTAATCAAGCCTCTATCCCATCCATGAAGCAGTCTCCCTAACAAGACATGTGACCATCTGACACCCTACAAAATATTTACAACATTATTAATTATATTCCTTGAACTGTCTTTCATATCCCTGTGGCAATGTTGTAGTTACCTATTTATGCTGTCTAATCTCTTCCCCTTCTCCCTTATCCCCACCCCCATCCTCCCAACTAGCAACCATCAGTTTTTCCTCTATATCTCTGAAACTATTCCTGTTTAGTTTGCTCGTTCATTCAGTTTTTTAGATTCCACATATAAGTGAGATCATATGATATTTGTCTTTCTCTGACTGACTTATTTCACTTAACATAATAGTCTCTAGGTCCATCCATATCGTTGCAAATGGTATGATTTCATTCTTCTTTATAGCAGAGTAATACTCCATTGTATAAATGTACCACAGTTTCTTAATCCAGTCG
>NW_017731411.1:276960-300455 GCF_001890085.2 Hipposideros armiger
GAGTGTGTTTTTCATTTCAGTTATTGTATTCTTTAGTTCTAACTGGCTGTTTATGATTTCTCTATCTTTCTTTATGTCCTCACTAAGTTCCTTAAACATTCTTATCATCAGTGTTCTAAACTCTGTCTCTGAAAGGTTGGATACCTCTGTTTCATTTAGTTCTATTTCTAGAGGTTCTTTCTGATCCTTTACTTGGGACATATTTCTTTGTTTCTTCATTCTGGCTGTCACTCTGTGACTGCTTCTATGTATTAGATAGATCACCTAGAAAGAAAAAAAGAAAAAAGAAAAAAAAGGGGGCAGCTCTGCACCCGATTTAATCTGCAGACCACTTGCTCAGCAATAGAGAGACTCTAGGCAACTCAGCACCAGCTGTTACAGGGAAAGGGTCAGTGCATCATGCACCGGCCTCCCTCTCAGGCTTGCAGTGAGTTTCCCGCCATTAGCTGCTGTGTGCTCTGGAACTGTGCTAACCACCAAAAATCCTCACAGGTTGTTGTGGGCTGTCTGCTGCTGCAAAAAACCCTCTGTGGCCTGCAGAGGTGGGGGCCAGGCACCAGGGGCTCAGGGTGCCCCCAGAAAAACAGCTCTAGGTGGGCAGGGCACACCCCCAATGCACCACAGGATGTGGTCAGTGGCCCCCATCGTCAGAGCAGCATGCACTCCTGGATCAGCAACCAACCCGCACAAACTCGACAGGAAGCCCCGGCCAGATCACTCAGGTGCACAGCTCATGGCCCAACACTCCCAGGAAAACTCCCAGTCTCAGCCTGTCCCAATAAGCCGCTCACAGATCAGGCCGAGCAGCCCGACAGCCAATTGCCTGCCTGGCAACTCTGCACGAGCAGTGCAGAGAGTGGGGACCCAAGGAGGCTCTCACACTCCCGCCTCTCAATGAACAGCCTGTTGGAGCCGGAGCATGCCTGACAGGCATTTCCCTGGCTGTGCAGCACAAGCAGTGCAGAGGGTAGGGATCCAAAGCCGCATGCGTGCACACACGCCTCCTGCGCCAATTCCAGCAGACCAATGTGGTTCCGGACCTGAGCCTCTGTGGGAGGGCCCAGCCCTGAAAAAATGGCGCCCTCCTGTACACTACTCATGTGTAAGCTCCACACCAGGGGAACAATGGTCCCAAAACCTCCAACTCCCTCACCAAAGGCGGTCAGTTCAGTCCTTCCCACAGGCTCCTGGGCCCTGCTCACACAGCTACTCCCTCCACCAGGGACAGGGTGAGTGCTCACCAGTGAGCGAGTCGGTTTGCCGGCTCCACTGGTTCTCCAGCTGCTCTCAGCCTCACCGAGTTGAGCAAAGAGAGTCCTCACTAATTTCTACTGCCAGCTATCATAGAACTCCTCTTCCCGGCAAAGTAACTCTGGGCTGGTGAGTGCAGTGTGGGGCCAGAAGGTCTCTCCCCCACCTGGAGAAGCCTCCCTACTGCTGAGGTGTCCCTCACGGGGTTTGCCCTCTCCCGTCTCTGCCCCTCCTACCAGACACGAGGTGGCCTCCTCTTTAAGTCCTTTGTTTAGAGGCTCTGTTCATCTAGTGTTCAGGGGACTTCCGAGGTTGAATGTTGTATAAATTATTAGTAATTTTGGTGTGGTCCTGGGAGGCAGTTGGCACAGCATTTGTCTATTCCGCCATCTTACCAGAATGAGGGACCATTTCCTAATTGTTATACACAAATAATTGGGCTTCCTTGAAAGATGGTAAGCTGTCTATCAAGACCTTACTATTTCTAATGTATATTATGAACCTCTAAAAGGCACTCCCATGTGTATTGTACTTTATTCACATAGTGTCTCACAGAGCAGGTTTAGCTGGACAAACACATTGCAGAAAATTCTGCTGAGCAGAGAAGCCCTCAGTTTCCAACAGTGATTTATATAATGGGCTTAATCCCTATATGTAGGTTGCTGGTAAGCCCTCCCACCCACCCAGATAAGAATGCTAATGGTTTCTCTTCCTGTCTGTTACTTACTTCTGGCTCACTGGTCACTCCTCACACCTATTATTTATTTGTATTGGGACCACTCCCCCACCCCAGGCACATCCACTGTAGGATTCTAATCCCTGTTGTCAAGGAGCGCACAGGCAACCTGGAAAATGTTATATGAGCGTTATATGTTTATTAATTCATTCATTCAACAAATACTTGTTTCATGTTTCCCTTGTAATAGAGACTGCTAAGGAGCTTGGATACAGTTGGGGAGCCCCTAAGACACATTTCATGTCCTCCCATGGAATATTAGAGCTGACTCTGTCATACTCTCTGCCTGGTTCCCTCAGACTGTGCCCTCAGAGGTCCACACTGGGACACATTTAGCTGGACCTTAAAAGATGGGTGTATTCTCAGTCCTAAATGGGAATTTAAAATCATTTTTAAAGGCCAAAGGTACCTTCAGGTCTGGCTTGGGCCACCTCCCTGAGATGATTGTTCTCGCCTCAGGTCTGACCATGTTGGATTTACTCATTACCAGGTGACCTTCCCTCACCTTATTTACTGTGCAAGAGCCCCAGCCTCCCTGCTTCCGGAACCTTTTCTGCCTTGTTTTTATCCGTAGCTCTTAGCACTATTGGGCATACTGAATATTTTACTTGGTTATTTGTTTGTTATTGTCCACGAGGGTAGTAATGTTTGCTTGTCTGTTGGTTTTCATTTCTTTATTTCCCAGCACCTAGAATGGTGATTGGCAGAGAGAAGGCACCATTAGATATGTGTTGAATTAATACATTTTATTCTGCACCCAGAGAATATTCAAAAACAATAAAAGTAAACATATGCTTTTTTTTGGATTTGTGTGTGTGTTAAAATTAGAACAAAAAAGGGATGAGTAAATATAAATACAAAATTCAGAAAAGTAGTCCTCTCTGGAGTGGGAGGGGCAAGATGAGGAGATAGGGGTGAAGGCCAAAGTAAGGAAAAGGTTATTGGTGGTGTTCCCCAGTTAAGCAGTGGTTATATTCATGCTTATTCTTAGGCAAATTAATTAAACACTGTTCACTCGTGGACCAATGATGATAGTATGATAGTGCAACATGGACCGAGAATTATGATTAATCTCATTTTGTGTTCTTGGGTTACTTTAAAAAATAAGTGTTTTTAAAACCAGAAAGAGTGGGCATTCATTTTTTATCCATATAAAATAGACAGAGTCAGTAAGATTTTGTGAAATTGGATTGACCCAAGCTGAATGGATTCTAATCTAATAGGATTAAATTGGAGACAACAGAAGTGCATGGCAGGGCAGAAGTGCTCAAGCCCAGAGTTAGAATTTTACATTAAAAAAAAAAATCTCAATAGGAGCTGACAGAACCTAAAGTGCTTATTCATCTCCCTTATTTCCATCTTATCAGCAAGAACTCACTGGTCATGTAGCAGATGTTGGCCAGCTAGCTATCTTGTACCTCTGCCCAGATCGGGAAGGAGGGGCCAGTAGGTGCATTTCACAGGTACCTGCCTCCCCAGGCTCATTCCTGATATCCTGTAGACAGACCCACAGTGGGACCCCATCACACCCACTCTGGGATTCCATGACCTTGGAAAAGTCAACTCAGCTCACTGGGCCTTGTTTCTCTATTGATAACATGATTCATGCCATTTGTAAGAGGAAAGACCTTCGTAGGATTATTCAGGGTTTGGGTTTTTGTTTGTTTGTTTGTTTTACAGAAAGAAGTCCCTATTCCCCAAGTGGGAAGGGATTACTTAACCTGGTGGCATGTGAATTGCGCAAAAGAGAAGGATATAATAGTTAAAAGGTTCTGATGGACAGAAATAGAATTTTTTTAAAACAACAACAACCATTAACCAAATAATAGTTGTGCAGTCTTACAATTTTAGTCATTTGATTTTCAACGTTATTAAGCAGGTAGTGCTTGTTTAAGTCAGCAATTTGCACTGATTTCTATTCTGAGATCGTCCAGAATAGCTAGTAAGTCAAGTTTTACTTAACCAGACTTAGATCATTATTCTTAGATAAAACACAAGGGTCTCCAAATTCTGTTAAAATAAAATGTATTGTTTATTCTTTAAAATTGAGAATATATACAGCTGATTCCTGACTTTTGTTTCTACAGGGCACAGCAAGATTCCCTCTAGAACCATTTCTTCTCTCCTGTGGGTTGAGGAAAGATAAATTCTCCCATTTTCCTTCAGACACTATTGAGATACTTATCATTTCAATCACTCCAGTTGACATTTGCTCTATTCAACCACCTAAGATCATTAGAAAAGCAGTAGAATTCTATCAGTAGAAACAGTGACTTAAATCAATGTAATATTGTAAAATGTGTTTATTGGGTTTCCTTGTGTATAGGAACTGGGCCATCACTTGGTATATGTAGCAATAATAAGTGAATACAAAACCTCTCAAACACTTAGCGTGTCTTGCCTAGCACATCTTACCTGGCACCCCAATTTGAACTACCTTGTAAGTAAGTTTTCCACCCCTTAATCTGCATCTCTTTCCCCTCGGCCTTTTAAGTGGTACAAAGTCATCAGTTTTATCTCATAAAATATACTCAAGGAGAACCAGGGAACATCCCCATTTCACAGATAAGGTGAAATGACTGGAAAATACCCCAGAAGCAGTTTTGACTTTCCTATTTTTTTCCTCCCAAAACACTTACTCTTACAGAAGTCATTCAACTTTGTTCTCCTCAAGACTGGTTAGGCTGGTTTCTCAGTCTGAAGTAAAGTTCCACATGGAATTTTTTGATACTCAAGCTCCAGACAGGGCAATAAGTCTCCAAAACAGGCAAAATCCAGAAATGTTATTCAAAATTAATGGAACAATAATCTCCTCAATACTTTACATGTCTTTACTATTTTGTGTTCCCTTCCTGTCCTTGTCCAGATGCATAAAGATTTTTACAAAGTTCCATCAGAGTGTATGCATAAATTGACACTCAGGCTTTTTATCAGTCAGAATAAAATCATAAGTGATTTTTCAAGCTGTTACATAGCAGCATAATTCTTGTTTTAACAACTGTATTAAAGTCCACCAAGTGAGTATATAGTTATTTACTAAGCCTTTCCCACTTGTATTGGAAAACTAGCCCATTATAATAATTTTTATATTATAGATAACACTACTATGAAAATCTTTATGCACATAATCTTTTTCTTTCTCTGGATTGGTTTTGTAGGATACTTATTGTTTAGAATAAACATCCAAGTGTGAGAATAGTGGATATTAATCTTTATGGACCATTAAGGTAGCTAGTATTTCTGGAGCACTTACAATGTACAAAGCTTAACCTTGGTCCTATTTCCACATGGCAATGCACATTTGCCCCATAACAGAACTAGCTCAGAGTCATCCTGGGTACTTATCCAATGGTGACTGATGTTTTTGAATGAGCTTTTCACACCTTTTCAGTCAAGAATAAAAAGGCAAAGGAAACACAGTTACCTGATACCTTTGAGAACTCCTGTGTGATCTGCTATTTTGGGACAACCTGTTACCAAATATGACTGGTGACTAATTGAAGGAGAAGTGAAGAGGACCAAGAGTTATTGAGAACCTATTATTTGTGACACTTGTATTATCTCATTTAATCCTTATAGAAATGCTATGAGACATATATAATTGTCCCCGTTTTACAGATGAAGAAGCTGAGGCTCAAAAATGTGAAATAACTTGGACAGAGTAACATAACCAATAAGTGATAGAGGCTAGATCGGATCGCATTTGTTCCACTGTGCCATGAGGACCATCTCTATTACAGCCTAACACTCCCTGCTTCCACCCCTTACCCTCACCCCTGGCCGCTGGATTTAATATACCGGTACCTCATTCTGGACTACAGCTCCAGGCATATATTCAACTGCCATTATTGTCCTTGCTTTCCTAAACAGTGATTTATCAAGATGCTTGTTTCTGGTACAAATTAACTTGTACATTATACATGTCATACCCCCCAAATCCTGGGACTTTTAATGAAATTTGACTGTTTCAATCTCAGTTTACTTGAGAAAAAAAAAATTAAAGAATGTTTTGAAAACTAACAACAGTAAGAATAGACTTGCCGTAAGACACTAAACATAGCTATATAAGTAATATCTAGTAACAGAGAGTAGAGTAGTGGGGAAAATAGGGAGAGGCTCGTTAAAGGGTACAAACTTTCAGTTATAAGATGAATAAGGCCTGAGGATCTAATGTATAAAATGGAAACTATAGTTGATAACACTGTATTGCTTAATTGAAATTTGCTAAGAGAGTAGAACCTAAGTGTCCTCACCAAAAAAAAATAAACAAACAAAAATGGTGAGGTGATGGGTACGTTAATTAACTTGGTGGCAGGGAATTCTTACATAATGTATACCTAACCATCATGTTGTACACTTGAAATATATTATAATTTTATTTATCAATTATATCTCAATAGGGCTGAAAAATAAAAGAAATATCTAGTAATTAGTATTAAGAATAAAACAGACAAATATTATCAGTGGATCAGAATTTTGAGTGTGTGTGTACACACACATAGATTGTATGTGTATGAATTAATCTCTAATTAATTATTAATATCTAATAATAATGGTGGCTGTTCAAATCAGCAATAAAATATGTAATGAAAGTTTGTTGGGAAAATTTACTATCCATTCGGAAATAAATGAGTTCAGCTATTTTATAATATATCTTATAATAAATTCCATATGGATTAAAGAGCTCAGGAAATCTATAAAATATTAGAAGAAAATAGAGGAGAACAATTTTATAATCTTGAAGTGGGACAAACCTTCCCAAGCATGTCACCAAGGTCAGAGTAGAAGTAAAAACTGGCATATTTGGCCACTTAAAAAGTTTAAAATGTTATATGGGAAGAAAAATCACCAACAAAATTTGAAAGTCAAATAGTGGATTGAAAGAAAATACTTGAAATAAGTATGCCAGATAAAGTCATTAAAAGGACTTTTATAAACAATAAAATTAAAAGCACACAACCTGACAGAGATAATTCAAGGGGAAAAATAGTCAATAAGCCCATGAATAATATTTGACTCACTAACATTCAAGAAAATGCAAATTAAAAAAGCAAAATACCACTTTTTTTTAACATCACATTAGCAAAAATTTAAATATTGATAACATCAAGTGCTGGACAAGTGTGGAGAAATATGCACATATGAGGCAGGACAATTAAGTTTGTGAACTCATCCTAGAAAAAGTGCTACATACCTCAGTGCTGAATATCACTATGGTTACCTTCAAAGTACTCCCCTTAGGAAGCTATGCACCCACACCAGTGCCTAGTCCACCCTTTAAAGCAATTTTGGAACTCTTTTTCTGGAATGGCCATCAAAGCTGTAGTCATATTACCTTTGACATCCTGAATGTCATCCAAGTGTCTTCCTTTCAATATTTCCTTTATCTTTGGGTAAAGAAAGAAGTCATTGGGGGCCAGATCAGCTGAGTATGGAGGGTGTTCCAATACAGTTATTTGTTTACTGGCTAAAAACTCCCTCACAGACAGTGAGGTGTGAACTAGTGCTTTGTCGTGATTCAAGAGCCATGAATTATTGGCAAAAAGTTCAGGTCATCTAACTTTTTCACGCAACCTTTTCAGCACTTCCAAGTAGTAAACTTGGATAATTGTTTGTCCAGTTGATACAAATACATAATGAATAATCCCTCTGACATCAAAAAAGGTTACCAACATCATTGCAACAAGTTCGCGTACTTAATTGTACTACCTCATGTACTTGTATATCCTGTTGGTCAGCACATCTGTAAAGCATTAAAGGAAGCAATTTGACAGTCTCTATTGAATTTTAAATAAGCTTCATCATCAACCAAGAAACTTCAAGGCATCTAATCTAAAGAATTACTTGCATTTACAGAGATTTTCATTGCATCATAGTTTATAATGCAAAAAAACAAAACAAAACAAAACCAAAAGTTGGAAAAAACGTACACATTAATTAAATTATGGTACACTCATACTATAAAATATAACTCAAAGCAAAAAAGAAATAATACAATATTATATGAACTGACATGTAAAGATCTCCAAGACATACAATTAATTTTTTAAAAAGCAGAATATGAAATAATTAGGCAACATATTTGCATTTATGTTTTAAATAATTATTTAGATGTAAATATATACACACACACACACACACAAAACCTTCAAGAATATGGCAAACTATACACAGTGACACCCAGGTTGGGAGGAGGACAAGACTTTACATTTCTTTTACCATTTGAATCTTTTAAGATAAGAATGTATTGGTATCTATGGAATATTTAAAATATGTCTAAAGAACAAAGAGAAATTGATAACACTATAATAGTAGTGGAAAACAAATTTCTGTAATCTAACCAAGTAGACAAAAATTCAAATGAGGATTTAGAGGAATATTGGAAGACAACTTTAAATTTACCACTCTCTTCCAACACACACACACACACACACACACACACACACACACACAGAGAAAGAGAGGGAGAGAAAGAGGTCAATAAATGCTAAATATCAGGCTCATTTCTTGACCATAAGGCAGAAAAAAAATATATATGTATATATTTTAAGTTGAAATATTTTTAAATCAACAAGTTAGGGATCAAAGCACACCATAAACATACCAAAAGTGCTAAAACATACGAAAAAAAAAATCCTAGAAAGACCCATTTGCAAAGTAGTTATCTCTGGGTGGTGAAATTATGAGGAATTTAAAATTTTTCTCATATACTTTCTCATATTCCTATATTTTTTATTTTGATTTTCTATTCAGTGTCTCCTATTATCTTCTGTAATAAACAGGAATAACTTTGGTAATAAACCAATTAACAGTGAGCATTGTTTGCTTATTTATTTAAAAAATATTTTTTTTCAATTACAGTTGACATACAATATTATGTTAGTTTCAGGTGTACAACATAGTGATTAGAAATTTACATAACTTACAAAGTGATCACCTTGGTAAATCTAATACCCATCTGACACTATACATAGTTATTACAATATTATTGACTATATTCCTTAATCTACATTTTATATCTCCATGACCATTTTGTAACTGCCAGTTTGTACTTCCTAATCCCTTCCCCTTTTTCACCAATTCCCCCGACCCCCCATCCCATTTGGCAACCATAAAAATCTATGAGTTTGTTTCTGTTTTGTTTGTTCATTTATTTTGTTTTTTACATTCCACATATAAGTGAAATCATATGGTATTTGTCTTTCTCTGTCTGACTTATTTCATTCAGGTCAGTACCCTCTAGGTTCATCCATGTTGTTGCAGATGTCAAGATTTCATTCTTTTTCGTGGCTGAGTAATATTCCATTATATGTATGTACCATTTCTTCTTTATCCATTAATCTATTGATGGACACTAAGGTTGCTTCCATATCTTGGCTAGTGTAAGTAATGCTGCAATAAACATATGGATGCACATGTCTTTTTGAATTAATGTTTTGGGTTTATTTGGATAAATACCTGGAAGTGGAATTGCTGCTTCCTTCTTTGTCTCCTATTATAGCCTTTCTTATAAAGTTTATTTCATCTAGTATAAGTATTGCTACCCCAGCTTTTTTTTTTCAGTTCCATTTTTATGAAATAGCTTTTCCCATCTCTTTACTTTCAGTCTGTGTGTGTCTTTCAATCTAAAGTGAGTCTCTTGTAGGCAGCATATGTGAGGGTCTTCTTTTCTTATCCATTCAGCCACCCTCTGTCTTTTGATCAGAGCAATTAATCCATTTACATTTAAAGTTATTGTTGATAGGTATGTAGTTATTGCCATTTTATTATTCATATTTTTTATCTTTTTTTTTCTTCTTTTTAAAGAAATCCCTTTAACATTTCTTGTAATACTGATTTGGTGGTGATGAACTCCTTTAGTTTTTTCTTGTCTGAGATGCTTATTTATTTTTAAGTCATGGAGTGATGGGGGATGAACAATGCCTTATCTGAGGAACAAGTAAATTGGTAGTTGGCTGGACACCTGGGAGGTTTAAATTGCTATTAAATTCCCACCAATCCTAGAACATGCTCACATTCAAACTACAACCAATAAAACTTGCCCCTCAGCTGAGACTGAAAATCCACAACCCCTAATGTTAATTTATTTTGGAAATTTTCAATGTATATATTGAGGCGTAAGCCCTGCCACAGGTCTGGCTGACCTGGGTTCAAATCCTGGCTCCACCCTTCCTGATTGTATGAACTTGAGTGTACCTTTTAAGCTCCTGAACCTCCACTTCTCCATTTGTAAATGTAGAAACAAAAATGCCTCCCCATGGAAATTTTGTGAGGCTTTAGTAAAAAAATCATATATAAAGTGTTTGACATTGTACAGGGATGTGTTTATGTACTCCATCAATGGTAGCAATTTTATTCACAGATTAATATAATTACATATTAATTATTTAACAGTACTTCTATCAATAGGCATGTTAATTTATAATATTTTAAATAATTTAAATATTCTTGTAAAATATCATATTGTTTCTAAATTAACAAAAACAAGCTTCTCGTGATTATCTCTTTTTTGTTGTTGTTGTAAGATTTTATTGGGGAATTGGGGGAGGGGAACAGCATTGGGGAATCGGGGAAGGGGAGCAGACTAGTTTCTGTCCTTTTGTTCTTCAGTCTAGTTGTGGAGGACGTCGCTTCACTGGCCCATGTTGGTATTATTATTGCGCTCTTCCCGGGTGAGGCAGTTGCTTGCTGGCCATTGGACGGCCGCTCATGGCAGCTCTTGGCAGCTCACACCAGCTGCTGACTGCTCACACTGACTGCCAGCCACTCACGGTAGTTCATGGCAGCCCACTGCAGCAGGGGTTGCAGCCCATGCCATCGCCAGCAATTCACGGCAGCCCAGCTCCAGGTCAAGCTGTTGTTCACCATCTTAGCTGTAGAGGGCACAGCATCACTGGCCCTCATGTGGGATTCAAACCGACGTCCTACTTCTCAGAGCTGGCATCCCAAGCCAACTCTTAACCAACGCACTACTCGGCTGGCCCTCATGATTATCTCTTAAGATGTGCTGCTAGCTATTCTCATTTCTTTTTTACCCCAGGTTTTGTTTAAGAGTGATGAATATAATTATTATCATTATAGAATTTACACTGTATTCAATAAAGTGATTATACACATATTACCACTTATTCTCTCCCTTTCAAAAAAAATTTTAGGAAAAAATTTTTAGTATTTTCATTCTCCAGAGAAAGGTGTTGTCATCCAGCTCAGGGCTTTATGTGTTTCTGAAGCGAGCCCCAGGCCTTGTCTGGGACGCTTGGAAGGTTACCAGTGCCTATAAGGCTCAGCAAAGGCTCATGGCTGTTTTGCAGGCTCTACTGAGAGCCCCAATCCTATACCCTTATAATTGGAAATACTGTCCTGTCTAAAACTAAAATCAAAGGTAAAAGCTCTCTCCAGAAAGAACAAGGTTTGGGGATCAGACAGCTAGTGGGGCAGTCTGGTAAATAGTAATGCCTTTTATTTTTATGGTGCTTTAAACTCACCTCACCAAAAAAAAAAAAGAGTTTCATCAGTTAATGTGCTTTTATTTTTATACCAACTCTGTGAGATTGCAAAGCTGGTCACATAGATGAGGAGACTGAGGGTCAAGGACATTAAGAAATGTCCAAGGTCGCTCAGTAGATTTAAAACCAGAACCCTGCTCTCCTGGCTCCCAGAACAAAGTTTACCACATAATCCCTCTGAGGAATGTGTATGCAGGGGAAACACAACTGGTGCAAAGGGAGGCCTTGAAACCAGTGGCTCTCTCAAAAAAATGGTCCCTCTGCTTAAAGCTTGCTTTGCATGTAGTAGCCATCTGCCCTGGCTTCAAGACACAAGGAACTATTAATAGATTAGAAGGAGAGGTGAACACTCAGCCAGTTCATCACAGTATTGGCTGGGAGGGGAGAACAGAATGGGGCCTAGACATTACAAAGGAGGCTTTGGCTCAGTGGAAGGCCAGCCTCTGCGGAGGGTTCTAATCTTAACACATAGATTAGAACCTGACACCATGGAATGTCTCAGAGACAGAAAATGTTCTTAAATATTATGTTTGGTTGCTTCTAAACCTTGAGAAAACAGTAGAGCTGAGATTATTTTCTAACATTTCAGAAAAATTTTAGTATGTGTACATTCACTATTTTCCCAAAATTTAAAGGGATAGTACAAGTATATCAATGAAAGATGCATGTATTTTTTCCTATATATATTCACACTATTATATATATCAATATACTTGTATTTGTATCAGTCACTATTATATATAAAACAGTGGTATATATTAATGATCACACAATAGTAATATATATAATAGCATGGGTATAATGTATAATACATACACATATATGTCCATAATACACTATGTATATGCTATACATAGCATATGAAGAATCAGAGATTTATGTTCTTTGTAGTGTTATATATACTAAAGAAAAATTAAAGGAAAAACTTAAAATATTTGACAAAACAAGAATGAATGCATAGAAAATGCTGTATAATGTGCATGTTAAATGTGTTACTTTCAAAGAATATCTAATTAGATGGAAATATGTTTATAATACAAGAAGTTTCCAAAACTGCATATATAATACAATCCAAATTTTTGAGAAGTTGTAGAGTGGATATTTTTATATACATACACATATTTGTGAGTTGGAAGAAAAAAGACAACATATTAGCAGGAGTTGGTTATCCCTATAGACTTGAATTACTATTAATTTCACTTTTCATTCTGAGACTTTTGTCCATTTTCCAAATTTCATATAATGAACATGCATTTTTTTTTATAATTAGAAAAGGCAATATATTCTCTAAATGCTAGTATAGTGCACCACAGGCTTAACTTGAATCTATATTCAACAGCTGCAGCAATGTGAAAAGAAAAATTTCCTCTTAATTTGGGGATAATTCCTTTTCCTTGTCCTCATAAAATATACCCTTTGTTCCAAATTCTAGTTCCCCTTTGTTCCCAGTTCTCATCTAGTTATTCACTGGGTGCCTACATTAACCTCGTTAATATCTGTGTTGCAATTTACACTGCTAAAGGAGTCTTAGTTCAATTGCTACAATCACCCACTTGGATATAATGGTACCTTATAATGACCCCTTCCTTACAGGGCTGGGGGACCAAGGCTCAGAAAGGGTTAATGACCTGCTGAAAGTCACACACACACACACACACACACACACACACACACACACACACAAAATGGCAGAGAGGACTTGAACCTGGATCTCCTGACCTCTCTCAGTGAACAGGTGGACACAAGGAGGTATAAATCAGAGTCCCTTCTCTCAAGGACCTCCCCCAGCAATAGCTTTCAAGGAACGCAGGTCAAATGGCAGGTTCTTTTCCCCCTGCAGGCCCCTCCTGCCTTCCCGGGGCGTGCGCGGGCTGTCTGCTTAATTCACTCATGGCTCTTCGCCATGGAATACATAAACAAGCGGGGAAAGCCTCTGAGAGGAATCTTGATGCCCAAATGGAGCGATTTGTCTTCTGAGATTATTGTTTGAAATTGTTTATGTCAGTTGCCGAGTTTCTGTTCTGTACTTCAGGGACCTGTTTGTGTTGGAAGTAAAAATTCCCTGCAGCTGAACAGCTGTCCTCGTAGGGCAATCCTGGTGACAGTGTGGCCTGTCCTCCTGATATAGGCAGAGATTTGGGGAGGTTCATTATACCCTAGTAGAGCACCCCAAGAATCATCCGTTGCTCACTATTTGCTGGGCACACTCTAAGCATATAATAGGAGCTAATTCAATCCTCACAACAATCCTATAGGGAGGTACTGTTGTTCCCAACACCCTCCCCCATTCCTAGATGAGGAAACAAACACCAAGTCATTATAGAAATTTCAGAAGATTCTACATCTAGTAAATGGAAAGTCTGGGACTTGAACTCATCCACCCCTGGCTTCAGAGCCCATATTTTCAACTACTACCCAGTACGGCTTCTCACAGGCACTTACTGGCCAGAGCTGGCTTGAGCCATCCTGACTTTCTCATCTTATCCTCCTCCTCCCAGAGAGCAGGCAAGTTGTGAATTCTGTCCCGTTAGTGACATCGTAAGCCCCAAGGCATTTCCACTTGAGGTCTGTGTTCCTTGTCCTTCCAGTGTGTTGAGATATTGTAACATAAAAGCCTTAAGCTCACAAACCTGGCAGCTTTGTGAGTGAGGGAGAATTCCTTTTGAGGCATGAATTAGTCTTCTTCAAATGTTTTGACAAACTGAGAGTGTGGTGCTTAGGGAAAGAATAGCTTCACAGTGTTTGTGTGAACAGACATCTTTCTAAAACAACTTTAGGCTGTGCATGAGGCTTGATCATTGAAGTAACTGTGTGGTCATTCTGAGTTGGGGCACTTTAGATTCAAATATTCTCCTGCTTTTTACCCTGTAAATGCCTAGTCCTAAAAGCTGGCCTGAAGTAATGTTTCTCAATATTTTTAAAGGAAGCAGACCATCATTTTTGCTCCCTCTTCTCTGGATGCTCCCAGCAATTTATGGGTAGATTGCCGGGCCTATGACATTCTTGGTCCATGCAACCATTTGGCTGTGCATCAGCACACAGGGCAATATTTGGCCGGGGAACAGTTATTATTGGTACCTGGACTCAGAAGGCAAGGAGCAGAGTGTTCTCAGGCATCAGCACTGCACACAAAAATAATCCCTGGTTCTCAGCCTTGTTTGGGAAACATGGCCAGGATTGGGGCAGGAACAGCACAGACAACCTTGGCCTATCAGGCTACGTCCTCCCAGCTGTACATGAGTGGTGGCCCTATCTCTTCTTCACCAGGTGGCTTGATGCCTGTGTGCCCCAGGGAAGAACATGTCAGACCTGTGAGTGACTCAGGCTGCTCATATGAAGGATGGCTTTGTCTCAGAGTTAGATAATGTCGCGTGCAGGAAAGAATTGTGTGAGTGGGCCACCCTTTGGGCGAAAAGAGGAGAGTTATATCTATAAATGTGTCCCATCGATTGGCCAACAGTTTCTCAATGGCCTGTGTCAGTGTTCTTGAAGGCAATAATGTCAGTCAGGAATTGAAGGTCGATTCAACAAAAGAAAGTTCAAGGACTAAATAATGGACCGGTACTACTGCTCTTTCTGAGAAAGGGGAGCCTTCAGCTGGCTGCCGCTGTATTGTGTCCAGAGCTCATGGTGTTTACCTGGCACTATATAGAGAGGACACCACATAAACAGCCATACAAGATGCTTTTCATGGCATGCTTAACCCAGGTTCTTGGGTTTGCCAATGTCTTGTCCCAGTGTGTATGTAGGTCCATACACCTAGGAGTCTTTGGTAAAAATAGATCTCAAAGTTTTGCTTGGTTGTACCAATAGCTTTCCACTGGATGCCCCTCCTCAACACTAATTAGTAGGTAGCCTCTTTGTTTGCAAACAATAGAGAAGCAATAATAAAATCTGGAGCAAGTTTAAGCAAAAAAGAACACTTACTGTAGAGGTACCGTGGTGTCTCGTGGAACTCAGCACCAGGAATGTGGCTGGGACCTGGAGGAAAATAAGCTGAAACTGGGGATTTGAACACCTTCAGACTACTCTCCCTGGTCCTCATCTGTGCTCCATTCTTCTTCCTCTCCATCAACGAGCTTTACCGTTTTCCCAGTTCACATGGTTGAAAATGGCTATCCCAGCAGCTACTGGATTTGCTCTCTCCCAGTCCCATTTTCAAAATTCCTGGGGAAAAGCCTAACTCCAGGCTTTGCCCATCTTTGTGGTTGCCCATCTTTGAAACAAAAACTGTGATCAGGGAGAGAGGCAACCCAGTGGGAACATCTTAGCTGCATGAAAACCACATTCATAGCAGATAAAAAAAAGAGGCATTTCCTTGTAAACCCATTGGAAAACCATTCAAAAGAGAACAAAAGGCAGATATCACCAGCTTGTCATTTCTTTTATTCCTCATTGTGCTGGTAACTTTGCTGTCAGGATCTCCCTCTCTCATGAGATACGCCACGCCTTTAGGAAACAAAAATTACTCCTACGGTGTACGTGAACACACACGAGCTGTTACTGAATGGAACTAGCAGGAAGCAAATTAAGTGTCCTGCGTTTAGCAACATCATTTATTTATTTGTTTAAGTTTCCTGGCAGAAAGGACCAGAAAAACCTCTAATTCCCAAGCCACATGTAATTCCCCTTTCATGACATTCCCACAATTGTAATTATTTGTTTAACATCTTTCTCAGTCCCTGGACTGCAAAATTTACATAGGCAGAACCCGTGGCAGCTTTATTCACAGCTGGATCTTTCATGTCTAAAACAGTGCCTGGAAATATAGTAGGTGATCAAAATATATTGAATGAATGATGTTAGCGTGTTTACCTTACTGCCAAGTTCCCAGATAAAAGCATTACCTTAAAGGCTCCTGGCAACCTGACCAACGGTGCTACCAACAATCACAGTAACAATGCTTTAGTTTGCTGGGTTTCTTTCTTTCTTTTTTTTTTTTTTACAAAAGTCTGATTAAAGAAATTATCATGTAAATTTTATTCACCTGTCCCTGACTGTATCTCTCTCTCCCTCTCTCCCTCTCTCTTTCTCCCCGCTCCCTTAATTTATTATCAAGACATAAGAATTCTTCTTTTCCACTTGTTTCTCAAATCTTCCTGCTCCTCTCCATTCCCACTATGTTCAAGTGGACTTTCTTGCCTTACCCATGGATTAGAGCCTTCAAACCAATTGTGTCTCCCCCACTCATGTTCGCGTGAATCAGTCATATTACAATCTCAATGTTATTCTGCTGTTCAAAAAATGCCAACTCTGCCCCCTTCCTACAGGACAAATTCCAAACACTTCAGTGGAGCTTTCAGTCTCCGCTTCCCTCCCCCAACCCCTGAATCCCCACCTCCTTTTCCGGTGTTATCTCTTACCACTCCCCGTCGGATCCCTTTCCTTGAACAACACAACATTCTGGGAGACACTACATAATTTTGTGGGTCCCAGTGCCAAATGACAACATAGGGCCCTTGTTCAAAAATGATGAAAATTTCAGCTGGTAGCAGCACAACATTAAACCAAACGCAGGGCCTTTCTGAGCATGGGAACCGGTCATGTCAAGAATGCCCTTCGGTAGCCATCTTACCCATATGATTCTTCCTAGAAAATTTAAAGGTCCAATTCTACTTAATTAAAGGTCCAGTTCCTACTTTAATTAAAATTAAAGGTCCTGTTCTCCTTCTATGTATATGAATTCTTTAAGCACATGTTGCCTAACACTTTATTTAACTCTTCACTTCCCCACTAGATTATTTACACCTTAAATTACTTTGCATCATCCTTAGTATTTAGAGAAGCCTCAGCAAATAGTGAGGAACTGCTAGGTACTTTTGGAGAGGCTGCACTGGTAGATAAACACATGAATTTATGATCACCAGGCTGGCCTGGTGACTCTAAAGATCCTAAAGATTTCTGTGGCATCCATAAAAGTAACAGCTATTCTCATTCACATTTCCCTCTAGAGCAGCGGTTCTCAACCTGTGGGTCGCGACCCCTTTAGGGGTCAAATGACGCTTTCACAGGGGTCTCCTAAGACCATTGGAAAACAAAAAGATATTTACATTATGATTCATAATAGTAGCAAAATTACAGTTATAGAGTAGCAACGAATATAAGTTTATGGTTGGGGGTCACCACAACATGAGAAACTGTATTAAGGTGTCGCGGCATTAGGAAGGTTGAGAACCCCTGCAGAGGGTCCTTTAGGACCCTGCATTTCACGTCTGACTTCTTAGAACGTTTGGTGGGCCACTGCTTTGCAATCGTGCAGCCCTTTTCTGCACTCTGAACATAATACTAAGAACTATTACAAGAAATATTGTAATCTTCTGGGGAACTTGAGAGATTAAGAAAAATCTCAGAGGCCTGAATTTGGAGACGTACAAAGACCCTGGTTGAAAATGAAGCCAAGATCATGAAATGTTAGCACTCCACGGAGCCTCTGAGATCATCAGCTCATCTTTCTTGTTTTACAAAGGAGGAAACTGAAGCCTGAGAGGTGATGTGTCTTGACTAAGATCACATGGCTATTTAATGAGAGAAACAAGGCCTGGTCTCCTGAACTCTTGTGTGACTTCCCAGGAAATCCACTGATATGTTACAGCAGACAAAACTTTGCTAGACCTTGTAATCACTACTCATAGATATTTGTCTATGTGCAAAGCAGAAATTGAATACAGATGCAATAGTATAAGACATGTTGTATTACTTTTTAATACAGTTCACTTTGGTTTTCTATGAAATTCTGGACTTTGGCATCTAATCATCCAACATTCAAATTATTAAATATTTACATTTAGACGTAGGGCTTATTATAGACGCAACATGGAGAAAGTATAGAGCAATGAGAGTGCAAGCAGCATTATGGGTCTGATGAAATAACTGCTCTTGTAGTTACCAAGGGTTGCTTTTGTTAGGCAGAGTACAGAAGGTCCTGATATAGCCAGGAGTCCATTGTAAAAAGGTGCTGCAGAAGTAGTGACAGCCCCCCTCCATCAGCTGATGTTAAAGGGAACTTCCTATTGCTGCAGTCACTAAGGGACTTGGACTTGGTCCTCTGCTGGAACTAGGAATTGTCCTGTGTTCTTAAGGCTTCACTCTCCCACAAGGAATGTTCAAAAGACCAAGATGAGTTGGGAGAATGGGGTCATGTTAGTGCAATGGCACCATTATTCTCCTCCACCCCTGCCCCTGGGTAAAATCACTCCATCTGTCTCCAAGCAATATCTCTTAGGAGGACAGAGATATTTTTAGATCTAAATCATAAAACTAATGTATAAGTTGGAAGGCATTTAGGAATCATCCAATCTAATGATTTTCAAACTCTGCTCCATGGAGCTTTGACATTTCGATAAGAGGTTCTGCGTTTATCGCTCACCCCTTTGTTATTGCTTTTTTGTTCTGTGTAATATTTCAGATAAAAAAAAATAGTTTCCAGTGCTTTTTTAAAAAGTTTGCACCTGATTCTAACTTAGTCCTTCCCTTCATGAGTAAGGGGGCTGGAGCCCAGAGAGATTAATTTTTTGTATTGTTATACTGAAGTGTTGTTGGAAGAAGACATTTTGGTTCACTCAGTAAAATTTGGAGAGCTATTTTCAGCTGCCCACATTTTCTAGGCAGAGCCATTCCTAGAGAGACTAGAATTCATGGAACATTAGAATAAAGAGGGGATGATGACTCTGTGGATGATGAATATATGGTTAGGACAGCAACGACACATATTTTTATTAGTCACCATTCTTTTGTAATTATACATCTATTTCTCCAAATGGACTTACTAATTATATAATAAACAAATTATTTTATGACTTTAGTAAAGTTTAAATACATGTTATTTTATAGTTCAGAAAAAATACCTTTTTAGACAATGAGTCCTGGTGTTCCTTTAGAAAATATGACCGTTCCTCGAAGCTGTAAATGTTGTGGCAAGAGGGCTGCATAGAGACTACAGGCCAAGTGAGGCTAAGGGGAATCTGCTTAAGAAAAATGGATAATTTAGTAGAAAAAAACAAAAACAGTTGAAGGTTGAAGAAGGGTAGAACTCTAGAAAATCAATCAAATATCAATCTGATGGTCTTAAGAAGGCATTATATCCATGGCAACATGGGAGAAGTGATGGGTAAGGTTGATGTCCTTAGTAATGATGATTTATCTCGATGGACCAAATAGAAGCTTACCTCACAGATCCCAGTAACTTTTTTGAAATTCTTTGGATGATAAAACTTCATGGGCACATGTAGTATTCCAGATGGAAAATAATCAACAAGAACTAACAATTGCCAAAGAGTTGGAAGCTACTAAGATACCTATATTATTGGTTGGGAACAATAATATTGCTGGAAGCACTGGAAATTCTCCTATACCCAGTGGAGGAAAAGGCAGCTGTTTGCCACCTTGAGTGACAGTAAGGGATTTCTGGGTTTCATTTGGACTTGCCAGCTTTGTCAGTACAGCACAAACTAAGGGATGGATGGGTAATAACCCAGCTTGTTAGAGCAGATCGATAGCTCAAGTGACTAATCCTGCCCCCCAGTTTGCTGCTCCCAAATTATCTAAACAGTTGAGCAAATAGCCAGATTCACTCTGAAATTCTTACAGAAAATCTTTCATGTATAAGTGGATTTCTTTTCTTTTCTTCTCTATCCTCTTTCTTTCCCTTCCTCCTTCTTTCCTTCCCTTCTTCCTCCCTCTCTCCTTCCCACTCCGCCCTCTCTTCCCCTTCTCTCTCTTTCTTACTTTTCTTGTTTTAGAATTAGAATCCCCTCCATGTTGGGCCCAGGGAGACAGCTTATGTTGTGGCCAAAAGCGTAGCCTTATCAATCCAGTTTTGCCAGGACATTTGGCCTATCTCTTGTTCCCCTTCTGAGGCAAGACCTGGTGTTCCCTTGGTTTAACACATTTTTTGTATTAAATATACATGAATTAATAGCCATCGCTGGAATAGATATTCACACACAAACACACTCCTCCCCCCTTCTCATAATAAAAAAAATTAAACCTTTTTTCCTATTTGAATTCTCTCTTCTACTTCCTCTTTCCACCTTTCCCCATCCCTGCTTTCTCTTCTTTTGTCTGCTTTCTTTTTCCTAAAATATTCAGTACATTCAGAACTGATTCATACTCAGGTTTCATTGGATTAAACTTTCCCTACTTGTTGTATGTAAAAATTTACGTGAATACATAGCACTTAAGCAAATTAGAATACTATCTTAATTTGATATGTTGCTGGTGTGGATGGAAGCTACTTTCTAGTTTTGCTCCCTTGAAACTTTGTAATTACTTGGAAATCATTCTGAAGGCTTGTTTTGGGGAATCTAAACAAGGATTGTGTAACTGGGGACAGGAGGGGGTCGTTCAGGGTATCCCAAACTAGACTCCCACACCCCACCAAGTGTATATTTAAGTCAAATATCAACCCAACCTGACACTAAACAAAATAAATGTTGAAGTCAGAATATGAAGAATGAGTAGAAGCAGATTCAAGGTTTTATAAGTATATATTTGAGACAAACACGATGTCTAAAATCCATTTGATATAGAAATTAATTATGTTAGAATAATTAGTTAACAATTTGGAAAATGAATTAGTCTTTTCTAATACTATACCCTAAAATTAATTCCAGATTGAAAAATCAAATGCAAACATTTAAGTGAATATAAATCTGAATATGGAGAAGGTCTTTCTTTCTAGGTATACACCAAAGTTAGAAATCATAGGAGTTTTTTTAGAGGATTGCATATAGAAATGTTAAATGCCAAATTCATCACAAACAAAATTGAATGGCAAAGTAAAAATCAGGGGAAATTTACAACATAGATGACTATGTTAATGTGCTTCAAATATAAATAACTCTCCCAAATCCATAAGAAAAAAATCTCAATGGAAAAATTTGAAAAGAATGTTATCAGCCAATTCACAAAGGAAAAGATACTAATAGTCAATAAACCCACAAAAACATGTTTACTCATATAATAAGATACCATTACTTATCAAATTAGCAAAGCTTTTTTCTTCTTTAATAACATCATCCCCATCCCCCCAATACCCCAATAAAAATCTTAAAAAAAAATAGCATCATCCGCTGTTAAAAGGGTATAGTGAAATGGGGACCCTCCGATAGTCACAGGAATACAAAAATGATACATTATTTCTGGAGGAAACAAATTAAATGTAGAATAAAAGGGGATCAGTTAAAAAAAATATTGGAACATGATGAAATACTTGGTGACCACTAAAAATGAGAGTCTACATGTACACACCTACACAAAAGTAGTAGTATATTGCCAGTAAAAAAGCAAGGCACAAAACTGTATTAAAATGTGGTCTCATTTTTGCACATACTATCTTTGCTTATTTCTATTTCTGAAAACTACTTTTTCCTCAGAATTTCCTGAAATTTTAAAAATATATTTCAATATGCCTCAAACTTACTATAGTCTCCAGGACAGGGACCAAATAAATGGTTGCTTGTTTGTTTGTTTGTTTGTTTGTTTGTTTGTTTGTTTGTTTGTTTTTTCAGGCCCCAGGTGACTTTTAATATCAGATAAATAGGGGAAATCCTGATCTAATCTGATTTAATCTCTTCTTTCGGTTTATATTGAAACTGAGATCCAGAGGGATTCTGTCTAAGTAACAAGTATTTAATAGCCAAGTGGAGTCTAAAATTACATGTGCTGTATTCCAGATGAGTGATCCCTTTCTGGAACACCACACTGATTCAGACGAATAATCTAACATTAGATTCCCATCAGCCTATTACTTCAGCCAGACAGGTAACAGAACTTCTCTTCCACTCCATTGTTTCACATTCGGTAATGTTCTTTCTTTGTTGATGGCAAATGGAAAGTTTTCCATTTCCACTGTTCCCTAGCAATGTGACATTTTCAAACAGTAGCACAAAACTCTTTAAATAGAAAAGATCCATTTCCACTCTATCATGACTCAGTAACAGCCACAGGATTCTTCTCAAACTTTCCTAAAAATGTCATCTTTGGGCTGGACTCAAGAGGAACATTTCAGCCAAGGAGACACATTTTCCACTCTGTCAGGAATGAGCGAGCATGGGTTTGGAACATAAAATGTTTTGCAATCCTCAGAAAAGCAATACTTCTCATCAAAACCATGGCAACAGCTCTGTGTGATACCATCAGAGCCTGGGAGCATTCAGGAGCCTGTTCCTAACTGGAGACACACAGGGCCCATCACCTGTGTCAGAACAGTCACCCAGTTGCCTATTGGCTCCAGAAAGAGAATGGTACCCTACATGAGTGTTGCTATGGAGACAGTGTGGGCAGTGATGCTGAGCTGAGGGTCCCTTATGTTGATTTACCTAGGAGGGAGGTAGCATGAAATGTGTCTCATGTTCTAGTGGCTCTTCTTCATTTGAAAGGAATCCCCCAAATGGGGGAAATACATTGAAACACAGAACATGACATGGCAAGTTATTGTTTTATCATCCAAATAGTTCCATTTGGAATTTGTACCAACGAGGCAAAACTTTAGAGTCCAAAGTCATGGGTTTGAAATTTGCTTCCCTCACTTCTAACTCTATGGCCTTGGATGAAATATTTATACCCCCTGGGCCTTATGAGCTGTAACATCTATCCCAAAGACTGGTACTTTTCAATTCTGTCAATGCCAGAGAGACACACAGAAGAAATAAAAGAAATGAACAGGAAGATGAAAGAAGTGATCTTGATTGAGTTAATGACTCACCTTCTTCTACTCCCTCCTTTTTCTGTCTTCTGCCTTTCCCACTTCACTCTACATACCATGTAACCCCTGTGTCCTCAGTGCCCTGTCCCTACAAGATCCCTACAAATTCCTCTTTCCCAATTAGCACCACCTCCCCGCAGAGACTGGCAGTCCTGGACATGGCTGATGTTTAAGGCAACAATGACTTTTTTTTTTTAATTGTGGAATTGGGGGGATGGGAACAGTGCTGGGGAATTGGGGGAAGGGGAACAGACAAGTTGCTGTCGTTTTGTTCTTCAATCTAGTTGTGGAGGATGTT